>NW_024755167.1:0-10025 GCF_018991925.1 Homarus americanus
CCTCACCCCACCAGGATTTGAACCCACGATCTTATAAATGTGACCGGGGAACGATACCTCTGGGCCACCAGTTCAATAAAAGCAGTCCTAGACTCTGCTATGTTTCACTCAAAGCCTGTTCAACTAGCTTTTGGCGTCGTGAACCTCTAATGGGGACCACCCGTGCCGCTTGGGTGATCATAGCAACGTTTTACCAAATGCGGCTTCGAAACACGAGGATCCATATATATTTCATTAGCCCAATATAGTACGCAGACCTCTTCATATAATCAACACCTCACCCAACGAGAATTCGAACCCACGATCTTCTAATTGTGACCGGGGAACGCTACCTCTGGGCCACCAGGACAATAAAAGCAGTCCTAGACTCTGCTATATTTCACACAAAGCCTGTTTAACGAGCTTATGGCGCCGTGAACCTCTAATGGGGACCACCCGTCCCGCTTGGGTGATCAGAACAACGTTTTACCAAATGCGGCTTCGAAACACGAGGATCCATATATATTTCATTAGCCCAATAAAGCACGCGAACTTCTTTATATAATCAACACCTGCTTACCCAGGATTCAAACCCGATCTTATAATTGTGACTGGGGGCATACCTCTGAGCCACCAGGACACCTGGCCAATCTTAGACTCTGTTATATTTCACACAAAGCCTGTTCAACGAGCTTATGGCGCCGTGGGACCACTATAGGGGACCACCCGTGCCGCTTAGGTGGAGGGAGCAACGTTTTACCAAATGCGGCTTCGAAACACGAGGATTCAAATATATTTCATTAGCCCAATAAAGCACTAGGATTTCTACATATAATCAACACCTCACCCCACCAGGATTCAAACCCACGCTCTTATAATTGTGACCGGGATATGCTACCTCTGGGCCACCAGGACAATAAAAGCAGTCATAGACTCTACTATATTTCACACAAAGCCTGTTCAACGACCTTATGGCGCCGCCGAGCTCTAATGGGGACCACCCGTACGCCAATTGATCAGAGCAACGTTTTACCAAATGCGGCTTCAAAACACGAGGATCCATATATATTTCATTAGCCCAATAAAGCACGCGTCTTCTACATATAATCAACACCTCACCCACCAGGATTTGAAACCACGATCTTATAATTGTGACCGGGGAACGCTACCTCTGGGCAACCAGGACAATAAAAGCAGTCCTAGACTCTGCTATATTTCACACAAAGCCTGTTCAACGAGCTTATGACGCTGTGAACCTCCAATGGGGACCATCTGTGGCGCTTAGGTGATCAGAGCAACGTTTTACCAAATCCGGCTTGGAAACACAAGGATCCATATTTATTTCATTAGCCAGTAAACCCAGGTTTTACATATAATCAACACCTCACCCCACCAGGATTTGAACCCCAAATCTTATAATTGTGACCGGGGGACGCTACCTCTGGGGCACCAGGACAATAAAAGCAGTCCTAGACTCTGCTATATTTCACACAAAGCCTGTACAACGAGATTATGGCGCCGTGAGCTTCTAATGGGGACCACCCGTGCCGCTTAGGTGATCAGACCAACGTTTTACCAAATGCGGCTTCGAAACAAGAAGGATCCATATATATTTCATTAGCCCAATAAAGCACGCAGACTTCTTCATATAATCAACACCTCACCCCACCAGGATTTGAACCCACGATCTTCTAATTGTGACCGGGGAACGCTACCTCCTGGTACAGTTCAATAAAAGCAGTCCTAGACTCTGCTATGTTTCTCTCAAAGCCTGTTCAACTAGCTTTTGGCGTCGTGAACCTCTAATGGGGACCACCCGTGCCACTTGGGTGATCATAGCAACGTTTTACCAAATGCGGCTTCGAAACACGAGGATCCATATATATTTCATTAGCCCAATATAGTACGCAGACCTCTTCATATAATCAACACCTCACCCAACGAGAATTCGAACCCACGATCTTCTAATTGTGACCGGGGAACGCTACCTCTGGGCCACCAGGACAATAAAAGCAGTCGTAGACACTGCTATATTTCACACAAAGCCTGTTTAACGAGCTTATGGCGCCGTGAACCTCTAATGGGGACCACCCGTGCCGCTTGGGTGATCAGAACAACGTTTTACCAAATGCGGCTTCGAAACACGAGGATCCATATATATTTCATTAGCCCAATAAAGCACGCGAACTTCTTTATATAATCAACACCTCACCCCACCAGGATTCAAACCCACGATCTTATAATTGTGACTGGGGAACGCTACCTCTGAGCCACCAGGACACTACAAGCAATCTTAGACTCTGTTATATTTCACACAAAGCCTGTTCAACGAGCTTATGGCGCCGTGGGACCACTATAGGGGACCACCCGTGCCGCTTAGGTGGAGGGAGCAACGTTTTACCAAATGAGGCTTCGAAACACGAGGATTCAAATATATTTCATTAGCCCAATAAAGCACTAGGATTTCTACATATAATCAACACCTCACCCCACCAGGATTCAAACCCACGCTCTTATAATTGTGACCGGGATATGCTACCTCTGGGCCACCAGGACAATAAAAGCAGTCATAGACTCTACTATATTTCACACAAAGCCTGTTCAACGACCTTATGGCGCCATGAAACTCTAATGGGGACCACCCGTGCCCCTTAGGTGATCAGAGCAACGTTTTACCATATCCGGCTTGGAAACACGAGCATCCATATATATTTCATTAGCCCAATAAAGCACTCGGACTTCTACATTTAATCAACACCTCACCCCACCAGGATTTGAACCCACGATCATATAATTGTGACCGGGGAATGCTACCTCTGGGCCACCAGGAAAATAAAAGCATTCCTAGACTCTGCTATATTTCACACAAAGCCAGTTCAACGAGATTATGGCGCCGTGAACCTCTAATGGGGACCACCCGTGCCGCTTAGGTGATCAGAGCAACGTTTTACCAAATGCGGCTTCGAAACACGAGGATCCATATATATTTCATTTGCCCAGTAAAGCACGCGGACTTCTACATATAATCAACACCTCTCACCTGATTCGAACCCCGTCTTCTAATTGTGACCGGGGAACGCTACCTCTGACCACCATGACAATAAAGCAGTCCTACACTCTGCCTTCACACAAATCCTGTTCAAGCGAGCTTATGGCGCCGTGAACCTCTAATGGGGACCACCATGCGCTTAGGTGATTGGAGCAACGTTTTACCAAATCCGGCTTCGAAACACGAGGATCCATATATATTTCATTATCCCAATAAAGCACGCGGACTTCTACATATAATCAACACCTCACCCCACCAGGATTCGAACCCACGATCTTCTAATTGTGACTGGGGAACGCTACCTCTGGGCCAACAGGACAATAAAAAACGATCTCGACTCTTTATTTCACGCAAAGCCTGTTCAACGACCTTATGGCGCCATGAACCTCTAATGGGGACCACCCGTGCCGCTTAGGTGATTGGAGCAACGTTTTACCAAATCCGGCTTCGAAACACGAGGATCCATATATATTTCATTATCCCAATAAAGCACGCGGACTTCTACATATAATCAACACCTCACCCCACCAGGATTCGAACCCACGATCTTCTAATTGTGACTGGGGAACGCTACCTCTGGGCCAACAGGACAATAAAAGCATTCGTAGACTCTACTATATTTCACACAAAGCCTGTTCAATGAGCTTATGGCGCCGTGAACCTCAAATGGGGACCACCCGTGCCGCTTAGGTGATCAGAGCAATGTTTTACCAAATGTGGCTTCGAAACCCGAGGATCCATATATATTTCATTAGACCAATAAAGCAAGCGGACTTCTACATATAATCAACACCTCACCCCACCAGGATTTCAACCCACGATCTTATAATTGTGACCGGGGAATGCTACTTCTGGGCCACCAGGACAATAAATGCAGTCCTAGACTCTGCTATATTTCACACAAAGCCTGTTCTACGAGCTTATGGCGCCGTGAACCTCTAATGGGGACCACACGTGCCGCTTAGGTGATCAGACCAATGAATCGGCTGCTTGTCCAATTAACCAGTCCGTTCACACATATTTATATTTGGGTTTTAAGTAACGAGACCCAAACGGTAGTTCCTTTGTTATATTATAAAAGGTTGTATATATAATTCCTGAGTGTATATCAACCGTAAGTCTCACTGTCTAGGAGTGAATGAGAAAGGGACAGCGTTTATGTATGATAAACGTTAGGTCACGTCCTTACGATATGAGTTGAGGTGAGCTACTGAAGCTTAGGGCCATCGCAGTGCGTGCTTACAGAAATGCTGAGCTATGGGTCTCGCCCTCTTGGGTGAGTTGCCCGCTCACGTGTCCATCTCATGTCTTACTCATAGACGGTGGAATGTTACAGGGTGGTGAATCTGAATGAAATATCAGATGTATTGACCCATTTATATAATACGTTCTGTTGATGAGACAGGGGCCTATTACACGAACGTTTTACCAAATGCGGCTTCGAAACAAGAAGGATCCATATATATTTCATTAGCCCAATAAAGCACGCGCACTTCTTCATATAATCAACACCTCACCCACCAGGATTTGAACCCACGATCTTATAATTGTGACCAGGGAATGCTACCTCTGGGCCACCAGGACAATAAAAGCAGTCCTAGACTCTGCTATATTCCACACAAAGACTGTTCAACGAGCTTTTGGCGCCGTGAACCTCTAATGGGGACCATCCGTGCCGCTTAGGTGATCAGAGCAACGTTTTACCAAATGCGAAAAACTTCCCGGAAACAGCGGATCCATTATATATTTCATTGGCCCAATAAAAGCCTTGGCGGACTTCTACATTTTAATCAACACCTCACCCCACCCGGATTTGAACCCACGATCTTATAATTGTGACCGTGGAACGCTACCTCTGGGCCACCAGGACACTAAAAAGCATTCCTAGACTCTGCTATATTTCACACAAAGCCTGTTCAACGAGCTTATGGCGCCGTGAACCTCTAATGGGGACCACCCGTGCCGCTTAGGTGATCAGAGCAACGTTTTACCAAATGCGGCTTCGAAACCCGAGGATCCATATATTTTTCATTAGCCCTAATAAAGCACGCAGACTTCTACATATAATCAACACCTCACCCCACCAGGATTTGAACCCACGATCTTATAATTGTGACCGGGGGACGCTACCTCTGGGCCACCAGGACAATAAAAGCAGTCCTAGACTCTGCTATATTTCACACAAAGCTTGTTCAACGAGCTTATGGCGCCGTGAACCTCTAATGGGGACCACCCGTCCCGCTTAGGTGATCAGAGCAACGCTTAACCCAATGCGGCTTCGAAACACGAGGATCCATATATATTTCATTAGCCCAATAAAGCACGCGGACCTCTTCATATAATCAACACCTCACCCCACGAGGATTCGAACCCACGATCTTCTAATTGTGACCGGGATATGCTACCTCTGGGCCACCAGGACAATAAAAGCAGTCCTAGACTCTACTATATTTCACATAAAGCCTGTTCAACGACCTTATGGCGCCATGAACCTCTAATTGGGACCACCCATGCCCCTTAGGTGATCAGAGCAACGTTTTACCATATCCGGCTTGGAAACACGAGCATCCATATATATTTCATTAGCCCATTAAAGCACTCGGACTTCTACATATAATCAACACCTCACCCCACCAGGATTTGAACCCACGATCTTATAATTGTGACCGGGGAATGCTACCTCTGGGCCACTAAGACAACAAAAGCAGTCCTAGACTCTGCTATATTTCACACAAGCCTGATCAACGAGCTTTTGGCGCCGTGAACCTCTAATGGGGACCACCCGTGCCGCTTAGGTGATCAGAGCAACGTTTTACCAAATGCGGCTTCGAAACACGAGGATCCATATATATTTCATTAGCCCAATAAAGCACGTGGACTTCTACATATAATCAACACCTCACCCCACCAGGATTTGAACCCACGATCTTAAAATTGTGACCGGGGGACGCTACCTCTGGGCCACCAGAACAATAAAAGCAGTCCTACACTCTGCTATATTTCACAGAAAGCCTGTTCAATGAGATTATGGCGCCGTGAACCTCTAATGGGGACCACCCGTGCCGCTTAGGTGATCAGAGCAACGTTTTACCAAATGCGGCTTCGAAACACGAGGATCCATATATATTTCATTAGCCCAGTAAAGCACGCGGACTTCTGCCTATAATCAACACCTCACACCACCACTATTTGAACCCCAAATCTTAAAATTGTGACCGGGGGACGCTACCTCTGGGCCACCAGGACAATAAAAGCAGTCCTAGACTCTGTTATATTTCACACAAAGCCTGTTCAACGAGCTTATGGCGCCGTGAACCTCTAATGGGGATCACCCATGCCGCTTAGGTGATCAGACCAACGTTTTACCAAATGCGGCTTCGAAACAAGAAGGATCCATATATATTTCATTAGCCCAGTAAAGCACGCGGACTTCTGCATATAATCAACACCTCACACCACCAGGATTTGAACCCCAAATCTTATAATTGTGACCGGGGGACGCTACCTCTGGGCCACCAGGACAACAAAAGCAGTCCTAGACTCTGTTATATTTCACACAAAGCCTGTTCAACGAGCTTATGGCGCCGTGAACCTCTAATGGGGACCACCCATGCCGCTTAGGTGATCAGACCAACGTTTTACCAAATGCGGCTTCGAAACAAGAAGGATCCATATATATTTCATTGGCCCAATAAAGCACGCGGACTTCTACATATAATCAACACCTCACCCCACCAGGATTTGAACCCACGATCTTATAATTGTGACCGGGGAACGCTACCTCTGGGCCACCAGGACAATAAAAGCAATCCTAGACTCTGCTATATATCACACAAAGCCTGTTCAACGAGCTTATGGCGCCGTGAACCTCTAATGGGGACTACCCATGCCGCTTAGGTGATCAGAGCAACGTTTTACCAAATGCGGCTTCGAAACACGAGGATCCATATATATTTCATTAGCCGAATAAAGCACGCGGACTTCTTCATATAATCAACACCTCACCACATCAGGATTCGAACCCACGATCTTCTAATTGTGACCGGGGAACGCTACCTCTGGGCCACCAGGTCAATAAAAGCAGTCCTAGACTCTGCTATATTTCACACAAAGCCTGTTCAACGAGCTTATGGCGCCGTGGGACCACTATAGAGGACCACCCGTGCCGCTTAGGTGGAGAGAGCAACGTTTTACCAAATCTGGCTTGGAAACTCGAGGATCCATATATATTTCATTAGCCCAATAAAGCACGCGGACTTCTACATATACTCAACACCTCACCCCACCAGGATTTGAACCCACGATCTTATAATTGTGACCGGGGAACGCTACCTCTGGGCCACCAAGACAATAAAAGCAGTCCTAGACTCTGGTATATTTCACACAAAGCCTGTTCAGCGAGCTTATGGCGCTGTGTACCACTATAGGGGACCACCCGTGCTGCTTAGGTGATCAGAGCAACGTTTTTCCAAATGCGGCTTCGAAACACGAGGATCCATATATATTTCATTAGCCCAATAAAGCACGCGGACTTCTTCATATAATCAACACCTCACCACACCAGGATTCCAACCCACGATCTTCTAATTGTGACCGGGGAACGCTACCTCTGGGCCAGCAGGACAATAAAAGCAGTCCTAGACTCTGCTATATTTCACACAAAGCCTGCTCAACGAGCTTATGGCGCCATGGGACCACTATAGGGGACCACCCATGCCGCTTAGGTGGAGAGAGCAACGTTTTACCAAATCTGGCTTGGAAACTCGAGGATCCATATATATTTCATTAGCCCAATAAAGCCGCGGACTTCTACATATAATCCCAACACCTCACCCCTCAGGATTTGAACCCGATCTTATAATTGTGATGAGGAACACTTACCTCTGAGCCACCAGGACAATAAAAGCAGTCCTAAACACCTGCTATATTTACCACACAAAGCCTGTTCCAGCGAGCTTATGGGCGCCGTGAACCTCCTAATGGGGACCACCTGCCGCTTAATTGATCAAGGGCAACGTTTTACCGTCGACTTCAGCTCCACAGAGATCCATATATGTTAGCCCAATAAAGCACGCGGACTTCTACATATAATCAACACCTCACCCCACCAGGATTCGAACCCACGATCTTCTAATTGTGACCGGGGAACGCTACCTCTGGGCCACAAGGTCAATAAAAGCAGTCCTAGACTCTGCTATATTTCACACAAAGCCTGTTCAACGAGCTTATGGTGCCGTGGGACCACTATAGGGGACTACCTGTGCCGCTTAGGTGGAGAGAGCAACGTTTTACCAAATCTGGATTGGAAACTCGGGGATCCATATATATTTCATTAGCCCAATAAAGCACGCGGACTTCTACATATAATCGACACCTCACCCCACCAGGATTTGAACCCACGGTCTTATAATTGTGACCGGGGAACGGTACCTCTGGGCCACCAGGACAATAAAAGCAGTCCTACACTCTGCTATATTTCACACAAATCCTGTTCAACGAGCTTATGGCGCCGTGAACCTCTAATAGGGACCACCCGTGCTGCTTAGGTGATCAGAGCAACGTTTTACCAAATGCGGCTTCGAAAAACGAGGATCCAAATATATTTCATTAGCCCAATAAAGCACTCGGACTTCTACATATAATCAACACCTCACCCCACCAGGATTTGAACCATCGATCGTATAAATGTGACCGGGGAACGCTACCTCTGGGCCACCAGTTCAATAAAAGCAGTCCTAGACTCTGCTATATTTCACACAAAGCCTGTTCAACTAGCTTATGGCGCCGTGAACCTCTAATGGGGACCACCCGTGCCGCTTAGGTTATCAGAGCAACGTTTTACCAAATCCGGCTTCGAAACACGAGGATCCATATATATTTCATAAGCCCAATAAAGCACGCGGACTTCTACATATAATCAACACCTCACCCCAGCAGGATTTGAACCTACGATCTTATAATTGTGACCGGGGAACGCTACCTCTGGGCCACCAGTTCAATAAAAGCAGTCCTAGACTCTGCTATATTTCACACAAAGCCTGTTCAACTAGCTTATGGCGCCGTGAACCTCTAATGGGGACCACCCGTGCCGCTTAGGTTATCAGAGCAACGTTTTACCAAATCCGGCTTCGAAACACGAGGATCCATATATATTTCATTAGCCCAATAAAGCACGCGGACTTCTACATATAATCAACACCTCACCCCAGCAGGAATTGAACCTACGATCTTATAATTGTGACTGGGGAATGCTACCTCTGGGCCACTAGGACAATAAAAGCTGTCCTAGACTCTGCTATATTTCACACAAAGCCTGTTCAATGAGCTTATGGCGCTGTGAACCACTATATTAGACCACCCGTGCCACTTAGGTGATCAGAGCAACGTTTTACCAAATGTGGCTTCGAAACACGAGGATCCATATATATTTCATTAGCCCAATAATGCACGCGGACTTCTTCGTATAATCAACACCTCACCCCACCAGGATTCGAACCCATGATCTTCTAATTGTGACCGTGGAACGCTACCTCTGGGCCACCAGGACAATATAAGCAGTCCTAGACTCTGCTATATTTCTCACAAAGCCTGTTCAACGAGCTTATGGCGCCGTGAACCTTTAATGGGTACCACTCGTGCCGCTTAGGTGATCAGAGCAACGTTTTACCAAATCCGGGTTCGAAACACGAGGATCCATATATATTTCATTAGCCCAATAAAGCACGCGGACTTCTACATATAATCAACACCTCACCCCAGCAGGAATTGAACCTACGATCTTATAATTGTGACCGGGGAATGCTACCTCTGGGCCACTAGGACAATAAAAGCTGTCCTAGACTCTGCTATATTTCACACAAAGCCTGTTCAATGAGCTTATGGCGCTGTGAACCACTATATTAGACCACCCGTGCCACTTAGGTGATCAGAGCAACGTTTTACCAAATGTGGCTTCGAAACACGAGGATCCATATATATTTCATTAGCCCAATAATGC
>NW_024755168.1:0-10495 GCF_018991925.1 Homarus americanus
GGGGACTTTGTTATACTCGAATAGAGGCCTTTTTTGGACTCGATTAGGGGACTTTGTTATACTCGAGCAGGGGGCTTTGTTATACTCGATCAGGAGGCATTGTTGTACTCGGTCAGGGGACTTTACTATACTCGACCAGGGGACATTGTTATACTCGACCAGGGGGCTTTGTTATACTCGATAAGGGGACTTTGTTATAATCGATCAGGAGGCTTTATTTTATTCGATCAGGGGACTTTGCTATACTTGACTAGGGGACTTTGTTATACTCGAACAGGGGGCTTTGTTATACTCGACCAGAGAACTTTTTTATAGTTGACCAATGAACTTTGTTATACTCGATGAGGGGCCTTTGTTATACTCGATTAGGGGAATTTGTTATACTCGATGAGGAGGCTTTGTTATACTCGATCAGGGGACTTTGTTATACTCGATCAGGGGACTTTGTTATACTCGTCTAGGGTGCTTTTTTATACTCGATCAGGGGACTTTGTCATACTCGATCAGAGGACTTTTGTCCTCCATGATCAGGGCCCTTTGCTATACTCGAACAGAGGACTTTGTTATAATCGATCAGGGGACTTTGTTATGCTCGATATGGGGACTTTGGTATACCGGGCCAGGGGACTTTTTTGTACTCGATTAGGGGACTTTGTTATACTTGACCAGAGGATTTTTTTATACTCGATCAAGGGACTTTGTTATACACGATCACTGGACTTTTGTTATACTCGATCAGGGGACTTTTTTATACTCGACTAGAGGCCTTTGTTATACTCGATCAGGGGACTTTGTTATACTCGACCAGGGGACTTTATTATACTCGATCAGGGGATATGTTATACTTGATCAGGGGACTTCATTATACTCGATCAGGGGACTTTGTTATACTTGATTAGGGGACTTTGTTATACTCGATCAGGGGACTTTGTTATACTTGATCAGAGGACTTTGATATACTCGACCAGACGCCTTTGTTATACTCGATCAGGGGACTTTGTTATACTCGATAAGGGGACTTTGCTATACTCGATAAGAGGGAATATGTTATTCTCGATAAGGGGATTTAATGATAGACTCGAACTGGGGACTTTGTTACACTCGACCAGGGGACTTTGTTATATTCGATCAGGGGATATGTTATACTCGATCAGAGAACTTTGTTATACTCGATCAGGGGACTTTGTTATACTTGATTAGGGGGCTTTGATATACTCGATCAGGGGACTTTGTTGTACTTGATCAGAGAACTTTGTTATACTCGACCAGGAGCCTTTGTTATGCTCGATAAGAAAACTTTGTTATACTCGACCAGGGGACTTTGTTATACTCCACCAGGGACTTGTTATACTCGATCAGGGGATATGTTATACTCGATCAGGGGACTTTGTTATACTCGGTTCAGGGGACTTTGTTATACTCGATCTGGGGACTTAGTTATACTCGATCAGGAAACTTTCTTATACTCATCCAGGGGGTTTTGTTATACTCAATCAGGGGACTTTGTTATACTCGATAAGGGGACTTTGTCTTACTCGATCAGGGCCCTTTGCTATACTCGACCAGGGGACTTTGTTATAATTGATCCAGGGGTCTTTGTTATGCTCGATCTAGGGACTTTGTTATTCTGGGCAAGGGGACTTTTTTATACTCGATCAGGGGACTTTGTTACACTGGTCCAGAGGACATTTTTATACTCGATTAGGGGACTTTGTAATACTCGATTAGGGGACTTTTGTTACACTCGATCAGGGGACTTTGTTATACTCGACCAGGGGCCTTTATTATACTCGATTAGGGGACTTTGTTATACTCGATATGGGGACTTTGTTATACTCGATAAGGGGAATTTGTTATACGCGATAAGGGGACTTTGTTAGACTCGAACAGGGGACTTTGTTATACTCGACCAGGGGACTTTGTTATACTCGATTAGGCGGCTTTGTTATACTCGATCAGTGGACTTTCTTATACTCGATGAGGGGCCTTTGTTATACTCGATCAGGGGCCTTTGTTATTCTAGATAAGGGGGCTTTGTTATACTCGATTAGAGGCCTTTTTTGGACTACTCGAGCAGGGGGCTTTGTTATACTCGATCAGGGGACTTCGTTATACTCGATCAGGAGGCTTTGTTGTACTCGGTCAGGGGACTTTACTATACTCGACCAGGGGACATTGTTATACTCGACCAGGGGGCTTTGTTATACTCGATTAGGGGACTTTGTTATCATCGATCAGGAGGCTTTGTTTTATTCGATCAGGGGACTTTGCTATACTCGATCAGGGGACTTTGTTATACTCGAACAGGGGGCTTTGTTATACTCGACCAGAAAACTTTTTTATAGTTGACCAATGAACTTTGTTATACTCGATGAGGGGCCTTTGTTATACTCGATTAGGGGACTTTGTTATACTCGATCAGGAGGCTTTGTTATACTCGATCAGGGGACTTTGTTATACTCGATCAGGGGACTTTGTTATACTCGTCTAGGGTGCTTTTTTATACTCGATCAGGGGACTTTGTCATACTCTATCAGAGGACTTTGTCCTCCATGATCAGGGCCCTTTGCTATACTCGAACAGAGGACTTTGTTATAATCGATCAGGGGACTTTGTTATGCTCGATATGGGGACTTTGTTATACCGGGCCAGGGGACTTTTTTGTACTCGATTAGGGGACTTTGTTATACTTGACTAGAGGATTTTTTTATACTCGATCAAGGGACTTTGTTATACACGATCACTGGACTTTTGTTATACTCGATCAGGGGACTTTTTTAAACTCGACTAGAGGCCTTTGTTATACTCGATCAGGGGACTTTGTATATACTCGACCAGGGGACTTTATTATACTCGATCAGGGGATATGTTATACTTGATCAGGGGACTTCATTATACTCGATCAGGGGACTTTGTTATACTTGATTAGGGGACTTTGTTATACTCGATCAGGGGACTTTGTTATACTTGATCAGAGGACTTTGTTATACTCGACCAGACGCCTTTGTTATACTCGATCAGGGGACTTTGTTATACTCGATAAGGGGACTTTGCTATACTCGATAAGAGGGAATATGTTATTCTCGATAAGGGGATTTAATGATAGACTCGAACTGGGGACTTTATTATACTCGACCATGGACTTTGTTATATTCGATCAGGGGATATGTTATACTCGATCAGAGAACTTTGTTATACTCGATCAGGGGACTTTGTTATACTTGATTAGGGGATTTTGTTATACTCGATCAGGGGACTTTGTTGTACTTGATCAGAGGACTTTGTTATACTAGACCAGGGGCCTTTGTTATGCTCGATTAGAAAACTTTGTTATACTCGACCAGGGAACTTTGTTATACTCCACCAGGGACTTATTATACTCGATCAGGGGATATGTTATACTCGATCAGGGGACTTTGTTATACTCGGTTCAGGGGACTTTGTTATACTCGATCTGGGGACTTTGTTATACTCGATCAAGAAACTTTGTTATACTCATCTAGGGGGTTTTGTTATACTCGATTAGGGGACTTTGTTATACTCGATAAGGGGACTTTGTCTTACTCGATCAGGGCCCTTTGCTACTTATAAACCAGAACTGTTACCGTCGATCAGGGTCTTTGGTATGCTCGATCTGGGGACTTTTGTTATTCTGAAACGAGGACTTTTATACTCGATGGGAACACTGGTACAGAAGGACATTTTTATACTCGATTAGGATGATGGTATACTCGATTAGGGGACTTTGTTACACTCGATCAGGGACTTTGTTATACTCGACCAAGGGGCGCTATTATACTCGATTGAGGACTTTCGTACCACTCGAATGCCAAGGGACTTTGTTATACTCGATAAAAGAATTTGTTATACCCGATAAGGGGACTTTGTTAGACTCGAACAGGGGACTTTGTTATACTCGACCAGAAGACTTTGTTATACTCGATTAGGCGGCTTTGTTATACTCGATCAGGGGACTTTCTTATACTCGATGAGGGGCCTTTGTTATGCTCGATCAAGGGCCTTTGTTATACTAGATCAGGGGACTTTGTTATACTCGATTAGAGGCCTTTTTTGGACTCGATTAGGGGACTTTGTTATACTCGAGCAGGGGGCTTTATTATACTCGATCAGGGGACTTTGTTATTCTCGATCAGGAGGCTTTGTTGTACTCGGTCTGGGGACTTTACTATACTCGACCAGGGGACATTGTTATAATCGACCAGGGGGCTTTGTTATACTCGATTAGGGGACTTTGATATAATCGATCAGGAGGCTTTGTTTTATTCGATCAGGGGACTTTGCTATACTTGACTAGGGGACTTTGTTATACTCGAACAGGGGGCTTTGTTATACTCGACCAGAGAACTTTTTTATACCTGACCAATGAACTTTGTTATACTCGATGAGGGGCCTTTGTTATACTCGATTAGGGGACTTTGTTATACTCGATCAGGAGGCTTTGTTATACTCGTCTAGGGTGCTTTTTTATACTCGATCAGGGGACTTTGTTATACTCGATCAGAGGACTTTGTCTTACATGATCAGGGCCCTTTGCTATACTCGACCAGGGGACTTTGTTATAATCGATCAGTTGACTTTGTTATGCTCGATATGGGGACTTTGATATACCGGGCCAGGGGACTTTTTTGTACTCGATCAGGGGACTTTGTTATACTGGACCAGAGGATTTTTTTATACTCGATCAAGGGACTTTGTTATACACGATCATTGGACTTTTGTTATACTCGATCAGGGGACTTTTATATACTCGACCAGAGGCCTTTGTTATACTCGATCAGGGGACTTTGTTATACTCGATAAGGGGACTTTGTTATACTCGATAAGGGCAATATGTTATACTCGATAAGGGGATTTAATGTTAGACTCGAACAGGGGAATTTGTTATACTCGACCAGGGGACTTTATTATACTCGATCAGGGGATATGTTATACTTGATTAGGGGACTTTGTTATACTCGATCAGGGGACTTTGTTATACTTGATCAGAGGACTTTGTTATACTCGACCAGACGCCTTTGTTATACTCGATCAGGGGACTTTGTTATACTCGATAAGGGGACTTTGCTATACTCGATAAGGGGAATATGTTATTCTCGATAAGGGGATTTAATGATAGACTCGAACTGGGGACTTTGTTATACTCGACCAAGGACTTTGTTATATTCGATCATGGGATATGTTATACTCGATCAGAGAACTTTGTTATACTCGATCACGGGAAGTTTGTTATACTTGATTAGGGGACTTTGTTATACTCGATCAGGGGGCTTTGTTGTACTTGATCAGAGGACTTTGTTATACTCGATTAAAAAACTTTGTTATACTCGACCAGGGGACTTTGTTATACTCCACCAGGGACTTGTTATACTCGATCAGGGGATATGAAATACTCGATCAGGGGACTTTGTTATACTCGACAAGGGAACTTTTTTATACTTGATCAGGGGACTTTGTTATACTTGATTAGGGGACTTTGTTATACCCGATCAGGGGACTTTGTTATACTTGATTAGGGGACTTTGTTATACTCGATCAGGGGACTTTGTTATACTTGATCAGAGGTCTTTGTTATACTCGACCAGGGGGCTTTGTTATACTCCACCAGGAACTTGTTTTACTCGATCAGGGGATATGTTATACTGATCATGAGATTTTGTTATACTCGGTTCAGGGGACTTTGTTATACTCGTCCAGGGGACTTTGTTATACTCGATCAGGGGACTTTGTTATACTTGATTAGGGGACTTTGTTATACTCGATCATGGGACTTTGTTATACTTGATCAGAGGACTTTGTTATACTAGACCAGGGGACTTTGTAATACTCCACCAGGAACTTGTTATACTCGATCAGGGGATATGTTATACTCGATCAGGGGACTTTGTTATACTCGGTTCAGGGGACTTTGTTATACTCGTCCAGGGGGCTTTGTTATAGTAGCATCAGAGGACTTTGTTATACTCGATGAGGGGACTTTGTCTTACTCGATCAGTGCCCTTTGTTATACTCGACCATGGGACTTTGTTATAATCGATTAGGGGACTTTGTTATGCTCGTTCTGGGGACTTTGTTAAACTGGGCCAGGAGACGTTGTTATACTCGATCAGGGGATATGTTATACTCGATCAAAGGACTTTGTTATACTGGAGCAGGGGACTTTGTTATACTCGATCAGGGGACTTTGTTATACTCGATCAGGGAACTTTGTTATACTCATCCAGGGGGTTTTGTTATACTCGATCAGGGGACTTTTTTATACTCGATCAGGGGAATTTGTCTTACTAGATCAGGGCCCTTTGCTATACTCGACCGGGGGACTTTGTTATAATCGATGAGGGGTCTTTGGTATGCTCGATCTAGGGACTTTTTTATTCTGGGCAAGGGGGCTTTTTTATACTCCATCAGAGGGGCTTTGTTACAATGGACCAGAGGACATTTTTATACTCGATTAGGGGACTTTGTTATACTCGATTAGGGGACTTTTGTTACACTCGATCAGGGGACTTTGTTAACTTCGAACAGGGGCCTTTGTTATACTCGATTAGGGGACTTAGTTATACTCGATCAGGAGGCTTTGTCTTATTCGATCAGGGGACTTTGCTATACTCGACCAGGGGACTTTGTTGTACTTGATCAGAGGACTTTGTTATACTCAACCAGGGGCCTTTGTTATGCTCGATTAGAAAACTTTGTTATACTCGACCAGTTGACTTTGTTATACTCCACCAGGGACTTGTTATACTCGATCAGGGTATATGTTATACACGATCAGGGGACTTTGTTATACTCGATCAGGAGGCTTTTTTATACTTGATCATGGGACTTTGCTATACTCGACCAGGGGACTTTGTTATACACGATGAGGGGACTTTGTTATACTCGACCAGGGGACTTTTTTATACTTGTCCAATGGACTTTCTTATACTCGATGAAGGCCCTTTGTTATACTCGATCAGGGGCATTTGTTATACTCGAGCAGGGGACTTTGTTATACTCGATTAGGGGACTTTTTTATACTCGACCAGAGTACTTTGTTATACTCGATCAGGGGATATGTTATACTCGATCAGGGGACTTTGTTATACTCAATCAGGGACTTTGTTATACTCGATTAGGAGCCTTTGTTATACTTGATGAGGGGGTTTTGTTATACTCGACCAGGGGACTTTGTCATACTCGATCAGGGGACTTTGTTATACTCGACTAGGGGACTTTTTTATACTTGATCCGGGGACTTTGTAATACTCGATCAGTGGACTTTTCTATATTTGACCGATGGACTTTGCTATACTCGATGAGGGGTCTTTATTATACTCGATCAGGGGACTTTGTTATACTCGACCAGGGGACTTTGTTATACTCGATGAGGGGATATGTTATACTCGTTCAAAGGACTTTGTTATACTCGATCAAGGGACTTTGTTATACTTGATTAGGGGACTTTGTTATTCTCGATCAGGGGACTTTGTTATACTTGATCAGAGGACTTTGTTATACTCGACCAGGTGCCTTTGTTATGCTCGATTAGAAAACTTTGTTATACTCGACCAGGGGACTTTAATATACTCCACCAGGGACTTGTTATACTCGATCAGGGGATATGTTATACTCGATCAGGGGACTTTGTTATACTCGGTTCAGGGGACTTTGTTATACTCGATCTGGGGACTTTGATATACTCGATCAGGAAACTTTGTTATACTCATCCAGGGGGTTTTGTTATACTCGATCAGGGGATTTTGTTATACTCGATAAGGGGACTTTGTCTTACTCGATCAGGGCCCTTTGCTATACTCGACCAGGGGACTTTGTTATAATCGATCAGGGGTCTTTGGTATGTTCGATCTAGGGACTTTGTTATTCTGGGCAAGGGGACTTTTTTATAATCGATCAGGGGACTTTGTTACACTGGTCCAGAGGACATTTTTATACTCGATTAGGGGACTTTGTTATACTCGATTAGGGGACTTTTGTTACACTCGATCAGGGGACTTTGTTATACTCGACCAGGGGCCTTTGTTATACTAGATCAGGGGACTTTGTTATACTCGACCAGGGGACTTTATACTTGTCAATGGACTTTCTTATACTCGATGAGGCCCTTTGTTATACTCGATCAGGGGCATTGTTATACTCGAGCAGGGGACTTTGTTATACTCGATTAGGGGACTTTTTTATACTCGACCAGAGTACTTTGTTATACTCGATCAAGGGATATGTTATACTCGATCAGGGGACTTTGTTATACTAAATCAGGGACTTTGTTATACTCGATTAGGGGCCTTTGTTATACTTGATGAGGGGGTTTTGTTATACTCGACCAGGGGACTTTGTCATACTCGATCAGGGGACTTTGTTATACTCGACTAGGGGACTTTTTTATACTTGATCCGGGGACTTTGTAATACTCGATCAGTGGACTTTTCTATATTTGACCGATGAACTTTGCTATACTCGATGAGGGGTCTTTGTTATACTCGATCAGGGGACTTTGTTATACTCGACCAGGGGACTTTGTTATACTCGATGAGGGGATATGTTATACTCGATCAAAGGACTTTGTTATACTCGATCAGGGGACCTTGTTATACTTGATTAGGGGACTTTGTTATTCTCGATCAGGGGACTTTGTTGCTCTTGATCAGGGACTTTGTTATACCTACTCGACCAGAGGGCCTTTGTTATGCTCGATCAAGAAAACTTTGTTATACTCGACCAGGGGACTTTTATATCTCCACCAGGGACTTGTTATACTCGATCAGGATATGTTATGCTACGATCAGGGGACTTTGTTCTCGGTTCCAAGGACTTTGTTATACTCGATCCTGGGACTTTGATATACTCGATCAGAAACTTTGTTATACTCATCAGGGGTTTGTTATACTCGATCAGGGAGTTTTGTTATACTCGATAAAGGACTTTGTCTTACTCGATCAAGGACTGCTTGCTATACTCGACCAGGGGACTTTGTTATAATCGATCAGGGGTCTTTGGTATGCTCGATCTAGGGACTTTGTTATTCTGGGCAAGGGGACTTTTTTATAATCGATCAGGGGACTTTGTTACACTGGTCCAGAGGACATTTTTATACTCGATTAGGGGACTTTGTTATACTCGATTAGGGGACTTTTGTTACACTCGATCAGGGGACTTTGTTATACTCGACCAGGGGCCTTTATTATACTCGATTAGGGGACTTTGTTAGACTCGAACAGGGGACTTTGTTATACTCGACCAGGGGACTTTGTTATACTCGATTAGTCGGCTTTGTTGTACTCGATCAGGGGACTTTCTTATACTCGATGAGGGGCCTTTGTTATACTCGATCAAGGGCCTTTGTTATACTAGATCAGGGGACTTTGTTATACTCGATTAGAGGCCTTTTTTGGACTCGATTAGGGGACTTTGTTATACTCGAGCAGGGGGCTTTATTATACTCGATCAGGGGACTTTGTTATACTCGATCAGGAGGCTTTGTTGTACTCGGTCAGGGAACTTTACTATACTCGACCAGGGGACATTGTTATAATCGACCAGGGGGTTTTGTTATACTCGATTAGGGGACTTTGATATAATCGATCAGGAGGCTTTGTTTTATTCGATCAGGGGACTTTGCTATACTTGACTAGGGGACTCTGTTATACTCGAACAGGGGGCTTTGTTATACTCGACCAGAGAACTTTTTTATACCTGACCAATGAACTTTGTTATACTCGATGAGGGGCCTTTGTTATACTCGATTAGGGGACTTTGTTATACTCGATCAGGAGGCTTTGTTATACTCGATCAGGGGACTTTGTTATACACGATCAGGGGACTTTGTTATACTGGACCAGGGAACTTTGTTATACTCGATCAGGGGACTATGTTATACTCGATCAGGGGACTTTGTTATACTCGTCTAGGGGGCTTTTTTATACTCGATCAGGGGACATTGTTATACTCGACCAGAGAACTTTTTTATACCTGACCAATGAACTTTGTTATACTCGATGAGGGATCTTTGTTATACTCGATTAGGGGACTTTGTTATACTCGATCAGGAGGCTTTGCTATACTCGATCAGGGGACTTTTTTATACTCGATCAGGGGACTTTGTTACACTGGTCCAGAGGACACTTTTATACTCGATTAGGGGACTTTGTTATACTCGATTAGGGGACTTTTGTTACACTCGATCAGGGGACTTTGTTATTCTCGACCAGGGGCCTTTGTTATACTCGATTAGGGGACTTTGTTATACTCGATATGGGGACTTTGTAATACTCGATAAGGGGAATTTGTTATACTCGATAAGGGGACTTTCTTAGACTCGAACAGGGGACTTTGTTATACTCGACCAGGGGACTTTGTTATAGTCGATTAGGCGGCTTTGTTATATTCGTTCAGGGGACTTTCTTATGCTCGATGTGGGGCCTTTGTTATACTCGATAAGGGGCATTTGTTATACTAGATCAGGGGACTTTGCTATACT
>NW_024755169.1:0-8024 GCF_018991925.1 Homarus americanus
GGTGTGTATCACTGGACCATAAGCCTGCTGGACCATCAGTTGTCCACACACATGTCCTCACACACAGGCGTATAGACGCGCACATACCACCCGCGCGCGCACACTCAATCAATCTCTCTCTCTCTCTCTCTCTCTCTCTCTCTCTCTCTCTTTCCATGTTTTACTGATAATATAAATATGTATTTTGATGGGAATGGAAATAAACCACAGAAAAATATTAAATTATTTTGCCCAATGAAATTCTGAATCTATTATTGAATAAATAATGGTTACGAGTACACGTTCATAGCCTATGTAAATTGTAATCCCATTTACTGTTTATCAAAACTTTTCAAATTAAAAAGAGAAATATACAAAAACTATTCATATTTTTAGTACTTATTATATGTATGTCATATATGTTAAACGAATGAGTTTTAGGTCCACCAATATCACGTTACAATGTTTGACTCGAGGCACACACAGCTTGACGCATCCTTGACCACCGAAGGGTCAAGACGTACCTGGCGCTCCTCTCGGAGCAGCCAGGTCAAGTGTTAAGTTGGCCCATACCAACTCCCTCCCCTGAACCCTCCTCCCCACCGGAATATCAACAAGTTCTCGCCAGAAGTTACAATTTCATTTAGGAAAGGAACGGAACCAGTGTTAAACAGAGGTGAACAGTGGTGAACAGTGCTTAAGTCAGCGAGAACAACTCAACAGTAACAGTCGTGCCCAAGTTAACCTTCACACAGTGAGGTCCCAGGTACCCAGTGATAACGGCCCCCGCGAGACCCAACAACAACCACCGATGTGTTAATCCGTCTACGATAGGAAGGCCTGGGACCACACCTCACTCATATAACACCATCTGTGAGGGAATTACTACACCACGTCAGGTCCCTCATAACACCATCTGTGAGGGAGTTACTACACCACGTGAGGCCCCTCATAACACCATCTGTGAGGGAATTACTACACCACGTGAGGCCCCTCATAACACCATCTGTGAGGGGATTACTACACCACGTCAGGTCCCTCATAACACCATCTGTGAGAGTTACACCACACGTGAGGCCCTGCAACACCATCTGTGAGGGAGTTACTGCACCACCACGTGAGGCCATCATAGCACCACCATCTGTGAGGGGATGTACACACCACGTGAGAGCCCCTCATAACACCATCTGTGAGGAAGTTACTACACCACGTGAGGCCCCTCCATAACACCACCTGTGAGGAATTACTACACGTGAGGCCCCTCACTTACCATCTGTGAGGATTAATACACCACATGGGAGCCCTCATAACACCATCTGTGAGGGAATTACTACCACGTGGGGCCCTCATAACACCATCTGTGAGAATTACTACTGCGTGAGGCCCTCATAACACACACCATCTGTGAGGGGATTAATACACACCACGTAGAGGCCCCTCATAACACCATCTGTGGGGTGCCACCACGTGAGGTCCCTCATAACACCATCTGTGAGGTTACTACACACACATGGGGGCCTCATGCTTACCATCTGTGAGAGTACTACACCACATGGGCCCTCTGCTTACCATCTGGCGGGGTACTACACCACGTGAGGTCCTCATAACACCATCTGTGAGGAGTATTACATCTACGTGGTCCTCATAGCACCATCTGTGAGGTACTACACACGTGAGGTCCCTCATAACACCATCTGGGAGTTACTACACCACGTGAGGCCCCTCATAACACCATCTGTGAGGGAACTATTACACCACGTGAGGTCCCTCCTAACACCTTCTGGGAGGGAGTTACTACACTACGTGTTTGCTGATTCAACACCTACAATAATCTGTATGTTCACCTTTCTCTAATGAAGGCTTTTGTTAAACCACCAATGTATGTAATAAATCATTTATGTCCAATGTGTATTTTCAGCCTTCGGGCTGTAAAACATTTTCAATAAACCGTCAATTATTATTATTATTATTATGTTTTCCTTTTCGCGTAAGACCGTGTTGGAGGTGGTGATATAACGGCTCGATGCCCCTTGAAGCGATTTACAGATTATTTTAAACTTGGCAACAGGAAAGGGGGAGGGGGGGGGGGCACTGGTATAGTTCGCCTCTGCTCAATTTGATAATAGCGATGATCCGATTAAATTTAGCGGTTTACTGATGAATTTTATATCATATAATTTGCTAGACTACTGTCAATGTATGAATATTTATACAATCTTTATTATAATATTCTGTAGATTCATAATGACATCTGGGGACATTTGTGTCTGGCTTCGTTTTGACAGCGGTATAATTATCCTTAGTTCAGCAATACTAATATAATCTTACTCGCTTGGTATTATTGAATTTATGCCTTTCTTATGGACGTAAATATCTGCCATGGTCAATATTATGAGAGCAATAAACATCTCCAACGACGTATACTGACAAAATCAACCAGAGTGATAGCTTCCACCACCAATACTCGGTCACCCCTCCCGAATGTCAACCATAATAAGAATTGGCTTATTATAAAAATCGGTCGTTGTTATTTCTTATAGCAAGGGTCTATCCTCCTATTCCACCCTCCTACTGCTCTACATCCACCTCCTCTTCTACATCCACCTCGTGCTCCACCCACCTCCTGCTCCACCCTCCTCCTGCTCTACATCCACCTCCTGCTCTACATCCACCTCGTGCTCCACCCACCTCCACCCACCTCCTGCTCCACCCTCCGCCTGCTCCACCCTCCTCTTCATCCCTCAGCTTAGAACACAATCACAATTAGTCAGGAACTCTTCGGGAAGCTGTTGTGTCTTGTAACGATTAAAGATAAAGTTGGTGAGAATTTTTTATTCCTATAATTTTTGAAGACTATATAATATTCTGAAGAGTATAAAAAGTAAACATTGTATTTCATAAACTATAAAATCATAACATTTACTTATAATTACTCCGAGAAAATAGTAGTTAGAAAAGGCGTATGTATTTACTTTATTTGAGAGAGATAGGCGTAGCGTCACTTGCAAATCTATTCGACTACAGATCACTTGATGGCGACACGGAATGGAAATACTGCAATGTTTTGTTGCATTCCTACAAGACATTTCCAGTTTCTTGGTAAATAATGATTCCTTGTTTAATTAATTCGCTGTAATATAGTGCACACAACAGTACTGTTAATAATATTGTACTTGTAAAGAAAACAGAAATATCACGGCTGTTACTGATGAGTAACGTCACTGTTTACCGAGACTTTAGAGTGAAGGGGACGGAGTAGACTCAGGGTTTCTAGGCACAGTTTCCACCGATTTATATTTCTTTGCTCTCTAACATGTGGTCTCCCTGAAGCCTGGTGTTGCCTGATTATGAACATAGTATCTCGGTTAAAGTTCGTAATTGCAAAATGTTAGTCAGTGAATCACAACTGTCTCTAGGCACCGGGTTTGACCGACAGCTTCTCATAACAACAGTCGACCTTCAGCCTCATCATCAGCAGTATTTTGACACAATCACACTGTATATCTTGACCAACACTGATGGTGTTTATGGCGCCTCATATATTGAGAAATCTTATACCAGTGTGAGCTTATAAACTGTGTTATATAGTCTCATATCTTTGACTTGTGGACGATGAACTAAAACAGAGTTATAACGTCTGGCAAGACATTAAGGCGCCACAAACACTCGAGCGCGTTTAAGGCACATTATAATGATTATTATACAGTACTGTGTGTTGGGACGTTGCCAGGGGGTCCTTCCATATAACTATTACTGTTACAGTTATGTATAAATTGCTGGTGTATCAGACGGAGGGGGGGGGGCGCTAGAGTTTAAAAAACGTTCTTACCTAGAAATGGTCACTGGGAGTAGAAAGTAACATGACTATTTGTGAGACAGTTGCAAAAAAATTGAAAATTTTTAAGTTAAATACCCCCATGTCAAGACCTGGAACCATTGTTGTGGTCCTTCTTCCTCCACAGACTCTTCCAAATACTCAAGAATCAATCAATCCTCTGCCTTCTCTTTCATGGTTGGGTCTATATCACACACAGACCCTTTAGATTCATTCGTATCGGTTTCATGTTCTGGTTGGTACGGAGACAGATTCAAACATCTGAAGCAGGCAGTGCAGCAATAGCTGGCTGGGAGAGTTAACGAACTTTTGGGTGAGACTGCACCCGAACTAGCGTTACGTTGTTGGGGTGTGGAGGCCCGAGAGAACTGCGTCCTAACCTGGGACGTGGGTAGTCTCGAAACACACAGGTCCCTTCTACACAGGACCCGCAAGCCGTGGCTGAACAGGAAAATATAACTGCACGTGTAACCCAGAGGAACCTCAAAAACAGATCGTTTCAACGGATAATGTGACCATAACCTCAAACGGACTTCAAGCTGGAACATTGGCATTACCGAGACAGAGAAGAAATCTTTGAAATTATGAGTGAGAAAAATAGACATTATGGGATCAGCCAAGACAAACTGGGGGGGGGGGGGTGCTGACCTGATCGATCATATTGTTATATGCCTCACTGTGTAATAGACTGAGACAGAGAAACAGTGTGGTCATCATCATAGGTCCTATAATTATCTAATAATATACCTGTATGTAAACAAATATAATTATCGAGCTCCTGATAATATTATCTATGGACGTTGGGTCGCAGTAATAAATATAGGCATATCTAAGTAGTCGTGTGGGCGATAAAAGAATTAATATTGAAAATGCTGTACTTCAAGACTATTTGGTAGTAGAAATGACGAAGGAAACACCTATAGTCTCCCGTGTAAGGAATATTAATCATGAACATCTATTTCTTCCATCAACAATATACAAATATACCAGGTATCGCTGGAACACGCACATTACAATAAATCACCTGTCAAGAAACGTCAAGGTGTCGCCAGGGTTGTCACTGACTCGGATCACCACTGTTTCTCAGGAATTAACCTCAAGGTGAAGATTGGTAAACCATCCAAGGCTGACAAGAGCCATTACGATTAATACTGAAAATTTATGAGGTAAAAAGAACCATTCATTTAAAGCGGGTAGTCGAACGTTCATCAAGCTAATCACCCATAAGAATCCCAACCACTAGTCATGATTACGCGATAAAAAAAAGGGTTTTGATTCTTCGTTAGAGAACAAAACGTAGAATATTCCTCATCGGGAAAGTTGTAAGTGTCTCCATCTATATTCCATTTGCTATGCTTTGACTTGGGATAAAATCAAACTCTTAATTTTAGAGGTCGACGAATTATCCTGAAAGATAAATTAGTAACCTGTGAACATGATGGTGTGGACAACTACACTATATAATTATCTCTTTTCAAGGCCGATGTCTATGTTATACATCCCTGCTAATATCAAAGGCGAAAACAAAGTCAACACAATTTTCAAACATCTCACATGTATATAGATAATCCCTCTTCTAACAGTACTCGCTTATTCCAAAACCTGCCAATGTTAGTTTTCATATCGACACAAATTTGCTAAATACGCGGCTACCATCATTATTTTTTTATGAACATGATTTTATCTGAGTGTTTCATCGAATGTTGGAAATTTTTACAGGTGTGAAATATTTGTTTGTATTCCTATGACGTAAATATGTAATGAAATGTGCAACAGTTATGTAATGTGTGTGCGTGTGCTGAATGACTGGTGACAACAAATTTACTGTGTTGAGTGGACGTGAGGGTAAAATTAACCTTTGTAACTTGAATACCGTTAATTAGTTGAATTGTTGTAACGTTTGGTGAGCACGTAGGTGTAAAGTCCCCTTCACTAGTATGCTTACTGGGGCTCGTCAGGTTTTGTGCAATGTGGCACCGCTGTGTTTGTTTACATTCGGCAGAAAGGAAACTCGCAATAGTAAACATACTATGGAATCAAACTAAAACAATATTAAAACAAATATCTCAATGCAATGATTTGAGAATGTTTATATGAAGAGTCCCTGTAAACGCAAGGGTGAAGGGGACTGTACACCGGTATTCGACAATGTTTTCCTATTGACTGCAAGTTTATGTGCATAGTGATATATTGTTAGTATACGATAATAAAGCAGTTCATGTATGTAAAAATTTTAATATTCACAATTCCATTGTAAACATTAATGACGAATACAGTAAGTCGGCGCCAAGAACTTAATTGGTCTTTTTTACTGTAGTTTGAATAGTTACACACTTTTTCATCTTTCATTGAATATGATTAGGCAATATCGACTGTAAATAGATGAAGTAATTTTGCACCCGAATTTCGCTATGACACACCTCGGGTGCAGATAACAGTTTCACTCTCTGCACCTGATGCCCATGATGACAAGTTTCGGGTGCAAATAACTATTTCGTTATTTTAACTCGCGTGCAAATACCTTCGGCTACATCAGTTTTTCTTAGTCATAATAAAATATAAGTTTAAACATGTACGTGTTGATATATATCTTTCCAGTATAAACACACAGTTGCGAAAATTATGACGCGACGATAACATCCACCAGCAACACATGTCTGGTACACTGGATTGAATTTTGCGAGTGTCAACAGTCAACGTAAAACCTTGGCAGAGCCATCTAGCGACTGCTCAACAAAATTTCAATCACACGTCGAGGGGTCTCATTCCTATTTTCCGTATAATTATAGTCTTTGCACACACACACACAAAATATATACATTTTTGTCACGTAATATATATATATATATATATATATATATATATATATATATATATATATATATATATATATATATATATATATATATATATATATATATATATATCATGTAGATCCACAATGAAAACGTGGATAGGTTAAATCTTGATAAAATCACACGGGAAAAGGGAAACAACGGAGCACCTTAGCTTTCGTCTTTATTCAAGACATCTTCAGAGGCAACTCTTGAATAAAGACGAAAGCTAAGGTGCTCCGTTGTCTCTCAGTTGACAAATTCTTCCTGTTTTTACTCCAGACGTTAGCCGGGGATAAAAAAAACTATATCTAATAAGTTAGAGTACATGTATCTGTATGACTATTACTACACAAAGTGAGAAATTTTCCCCACAAAACAGTAGTAACTCGAAGAAATTAAATTACTGTACTAACACCTCCCTTCAGATTCGTTTTACGTCGAACCGGGAATTCTAGTATTGAAATAATTTGTTTCTTTATATTTTTCATTGTGATTTGAAAGAATGTGACCTTTATTTTTGGGACAACTGCAAATTCAAGGATATATAATCCTTTTAACACTAGGAACGACAAAGGAAAGGACCTTCCAAAGTGGGCAGGGCATTGAAGAGGAGGGAATATGTGGGGTTAAAAAAAAAAAGGTAACCTTTCCAAACCTATATTAACAAAATTCCTGCTTTATTTATCCGATGGAAGCGAATACACTGCTTCTGTAAACCTAGTTTCGTACACTGCGAATCGTGATTACGTTTACCAAGATACAACAATAATGACGGAAGCACACAACAAAACCTACAATAAATTGTGATAATACTCACCGCGATATGATCCATCCATGGGAACTTCACCGGAGGCCAATGTACTCACTCTGGTCGGCCACAAACCATCATCCTTCAATAGACAGCCCAGTCTTACACACAACACGGCTAATAATCTCTTGATATAATACACTGTAGACTTAATTTATGTATGTCTGTTCACTTAACAACACAATTAGTTGTGCCAGAACTCACCCAACACAAAAACAGTGATGGCGGAGCGGACACAGTCACACACACGTTGGTTAACTTGGTAAGTAGCGACTAATGTGCATTTTTTTCTCAGTTACAGCTGATTGGCTACTGCAAACCTGTCCGATTTCGTTCTGAAGTATTGATGTATTTTTGAATGAGTTTATTCCTAATCGTTGGAATGACCGTTTGCAACGAGAAAAATATTAAGCTAAATTATATAAAGATACATATATTCATTATATCAAACATAAGCACGTAGGAAGTTTATCAGAAATCTTATACATGAATTAACTGTTAAACTCTGGTAGCAAATTCACGCTTTCAGAGGATGCATTTAATATACACTTATTGTTACCAACAA
>NW_024755170.1:0-40000 GCF_018991925.1 Homarus americanus
ACTACCTCCCTCCCCGCCCGCCGCCTCCCACCCTCTCCTCTCAAATTGCCCAGCGTTGTTGGAACCTTGTAAAACAGTGAATAATTTTAATATAAACGCTATGTATTTTGCACAAGATATAAAAAATTAATCACCTGTATCACATTACAGTAGTGATTTAAGAGAAAAGTGTATATGTACGTTAGGGGCAGGGAAACACTTATTTGAGTTGCAGGCTGCACTTTTCAGGCATCGTTTGTATGGCTGTAACAAACACCTGTGCAAAATTTCATGCCATTTCAGCATACTTTCACCTGCCGCATCGCGAATCTAACTTTTTGTCAACTTTTAGTGTATACCAAAAATTAGGTGTCATTTAATGTTTTCCAGGATAATGATAAATTTTACATGGGTGACATCGATTTAATTCACATGTTATTTTACAGGTACAATCAAGATAGAAAATCATTACAAGTTCATATTGAAATTTTTTGTGCGGAACCTTGGCATCATTTTCCTAGACATAATCTTGCCTAATATATCCATCTCGACCAAGATCCTGTCACTTCAGTGCAAGCTTCAGTCATCACTTTTATGCCTCGACCGCCTGAGTGCTGTTTGGCCACTTGGGCAACTAATGGTGTCTCAAGAATGTCATTAACCTGTAGATTTGACAGAGAAAATGTATGAGGCTCAGTCTTGAGTTCATTCCTCCAGTTAATCATGGAATGATAGTTTTTTGCTTGCCACTTAGTTTCGAGTCACCACCTTTCATGTTGACTACAGGAGGACATCCTCATTCCCATCTCCATCTTCTCCTCATCAGTATAGTTTAACAAATTCTCGCCAACAGCAGCATCAGAATCTTCCCCCTACTCTTCAGATCTGCCAGTGCATTCTTCCTTTTGCTGATTCTCCTCTCTAATTTTCTCTTATCATTGAGACAGCTTTTCTCTAACAGTCATGTCCTCATCTGCACACATACCAAGAAGAAGTTGATCTGTGTGGGCTAAGTATTTCTCTGGACAGCCTTCTTCACTATCGCCTCCTCCTCACTATTCAGGTGTTTCATATATAGCAGGGACTGAATAATGCCTTGAGCCGGTGTTAACGTGAAGGTGTATCTTGATGTAAAACCACATTGGAGCACTGAACTTTATTATTGTAATGACAATTTTCAACTCATGGCTGGGTCTTGATGTTGCTACATACAGCCTGAGGATTCTACTCCATAAGGTGTTCCACCTTGACACAGGAGGACCTGGCTCAATAGCAGCCAAGTCATCTTCAACAACACCTGTGATAACTCCTTACAAACCTATACAGGTATTTCTGATCCCAGGACAGATCTTTCTCCACTTCATCATTAAACACAGGAAATCAGGAAACTGATTGGCTGAAGCTACAAACTGAAGCTCAGACAAAGACTCCTTGATCTGCTTTCCAATGGACCACGCCAATGCTCAGGACCACTTGGTTTACCATCATAGTGATAAAAACTGCGCGAAAGGCAGCTCATTTCCGTGAAGCTGACATATGAAATAATGGAGCGGGTGACCAAGTAACATTTCAAGATGATGAATGACTCCATCATAGATTTTGCATTAGACATACAAATTTTAGATATAATGTTTACTCTGAGTAAATATGTTATCTTTAGCAAAAATATATGACATTTATATTCAAAATATTCCTGGTCTTACAGGAATCCAGCAATGTCAATTATATTATCCTAACTTTAGTTTGATTTATTATTTATTACTAAAAGTAAACAGTCTGTATTCCCACACATTTATTTGGTAGGGACGGCTGGGGGGTGGGGGGAGAGAGGACCAGCGACCACCCAGGCATGTGTGAAGAATATTTTTTTTATTAACTGAAGATATTTGTTTTAGCTCATAAAATTCACAAATTACGCCAGAATATAATTTACATTGCTGAATTTTACAATTTGATGATCATTTTGAATATAAACATCATAGATTTTGCATTAGATATACAAATTTTAGATGTAATGTTTACTCTGAGTAAATATGTTATTTTTTGTGAAAATATGACATTTATATTCAAAATATTCCCTGGTCATACAGGAATCCAGCAATGTCAATTATATTATCCTAACTTTAGTTTGAGGTATTATTTATTACTATACCTGGTTTTCCCAAAAAATTTCTCAGAGGAAGAGCCAGCGAGTGTAGTGTGAGAAGAGGGGAGGGAGTCGAGTCCATTATTTGAATGGACATTAACTTAGGACTGTATTTCTATTTCTCTTAAGTATTAATTGTGTGCATGTACCATCATAAAATTAAGATGTTATTTTTACTAGAAATAGTATTGTGTCGAAAAAATGAGTTTGGGGGTCAGCTGGTCTCTATTTCATTTAATCCCATATGTTATGTTATTCACTTTACGCTTTTCTCACTTTCCGCTGCACCCTGGAGTTACATTAACCACGAAATGAGGGTTGACTGTGTATGTAATATATATATATATATATATATATATATATATATATATATATATATATATATATATATATATATATATATATATATATATATATATATATATATATATATATATATATATATATATATATATATATATATATATATATATATATATATATATATATATATATATATATATATATATATATATATATATATATATATATATATATATATATATATATATATATTTATATTATACAGTCAACCCTCACTTTACGCGGTCTCACATTCCGTTACCACGTTGCTCCTGCAACCCAGGATGCTCACATTCCAAGGTGGGTGTACCTTTACACGGGTGAAGTATAATTTTTTATTTAGCTCATAAAATTCATGAGTTATTCAGCCAGAATATAATTTACATTGCAATTCTTACAATTTGATGATCATTTTAATATAAACATCATAGATTTTGCATTAGACATACAAATTTTAGATATAATGTTTACTCTGAGTAAATATGTTATCTTTTGTGCAAAATATATGACATTTATATTCAAAATATTCCTGGTCTTACAAGGAATCCAGCAATGTTAATTATATTATCCTAACTTTAGTCTGATTATTTATTACTAAAAAGGTAAACAGTTCGTATACCCACATTCATCTGGTCGGTGGGTTGGTGGGGGGTGGGGGGTGAGGAGGGAGGGAGGAGGGAGGGAGGAGGGAGGAGGGAGGAGGAGGGAGGGAGGGAGGGAGGAGGGAGGGACCGCGACCGACCACCTGGGCCACGGTGTGAAGCATATTTTTTTTTTTATTAACTGAAGATATTTGTTTTAGCTCATAAAATCATATACAAATTACCCGCCAGAATATAATTTACATTGCTGGAATTCTTACAATTTGATCATCATTTTGAATATAAACATCATAGATTTTGCATTAGACATACAAATTTTAGATATAATGTTTACTCTGAGTAAATATGTTATCTTTTGTGCAAAAATATATGACATTTGTATTCAAAATATTCCTGGTCTTACAAGGAATCCAGCAATGTCAATTATATTATCCTAACTTTAGTTTGAGGTATTATTTATTACTATACCTTAAAATCTAGTGGTTTTCTTCAAAAATTTCAGAGAGGAAGAGCTGAGGAGCGAGGTGAGAAGAGGGGAGGGAGTTATCCATTATTTGAATGGACATTAACTATGCACTGTATTTCTCTATTTCTCTTTAGTATTAATTGTGTGCATGTACCATCATAAAATTAAGATGTTATTTTACTAGAACATAGGTATTGTGTTGGAAAAGTGGAGTTTGGGGGTCAGCTGGTCTCTATTTCATTTAATCCCATATGTTATGTTATTCACTTTACGCTGCTTTCACTTTCCAGGGTACCCTGTGGGTTACATTAACCAGAAAATGAGGTTGACTGTATATATATATATATATCCTTTGTTATTGTATCTGTCTTGTTTCATATTGTTGATGTCTATTTATCTTTTTATGTTAATATTGGTTTCATTTGTTTTTGTTGCAGGATGCTTTTATTCTTGGAGAATAAACCTGTTGAATTTTTTTGTTTCTCTTATGGCCTTACTAATACAGTATAAACAATTGCCTACTACAGGTAATTACCAAAAAGAATACAGTCGGTTCTTCACATACTGGCTTAGCATACACGAGTTCAAGAATACGCCGATTGCCGAGAAAGTAATCTGCATTGAAGTATTATCTAAATCGCTGCAATGAACACTGGATACTGCCCGCCCTCAAAGTTCACGCCACACGCATAGCGGCTGCCTCACTCAGTCAGTCTCGCTGTAAACTAGCTAGCTTGTCTTGACATATTGACCGATTTTTACCAAAAATCAAGTAATTTGCGATATTCCTTATCTATAGGTCACCTAAGGTTTTGAGGGTATTGCAAACAACAAAACCTTCAGTAAAACACTCTACGCCCTATAAACTGAGGCACGCCTGCTCCTGAAACACAGTGCCGAAGGCAAATTGTTTACCATTTATTATTACGATATCTCTTACACTGCAACGCTGTTAGTTTCATTAAAAATATTGTATATTTCCATTCAAGTAATTATTCAAGTCAATTAGGAGGAATATTATTGTAATATAACAGTTTTAACTGAAAACCAGTACTCGTACACTAATGTACAAAATTTTTTTATATCTTGAGCAAAATATATGACGTTATATTCAGATTATTGGCTGTCTTACAGTTATTCCAGCGCCACGGTTGGCAGATTATCAGGGCTAAGGTACTAGGTGAGGTCACCTGGGGTCACGCTAGTCCCCAGTAGGAAGGGGAGGTCATAGATGACAACAATTGATCATAAACTATAATATATTCACTAGTATACTACATAAAGCACAAGAACAAAATATACAGAAAAATTAAATAAATAAGAATGAGCTAAGGTGGATGACCAGAAATTTTAAACATGACATAAGAATAAAGAAAGAAATTAAAGGAGGGGAGGAGCAGCTCAGAAATAGGTATAATGAATCCATCTAGGAATGCTAAGAAAAATGTAAGGAAAAGCAAGAGGAGACTATGAAATCAAAATAGCAAGAGAATCCAAGGCTAATCCCAAGGAATTTTCCAGGTATATAGAACAAAGGTCAAGGACAAAGTTGGCCTTGAAGTCAGGGGAGGGAGAAGTGATAAATGGCAGTGAAGAAATAAGCAAAGCATTGAACAGCTACTTCTTATCAGTTTTCAGCAGAAGAAATTGCCGATGAAATTCCAGAGGTGGAACCAGTATTTAAGGAAAGGAAGAAGAGAAATTAAAGAATATCACTATCAGAAAAGAGATGTTCTAAGAAGATAACAAACTAAAGAATACAAAAATCCTAGGGCCGGATGAAATTTTTCCTCGAGTTTTGAAAGAGTGGAGGAACAGATTAGATGTAGGACCCCTTGTAAATTTATTTACAAAATCATTAGACAATCGGAGTTGTGCCAGACTCAGGAAACAGGCAAATGTAGTAAAATCTATATTCAAAAGGGAGACAGAGCATCAGCGCCAAATTACCGCCCATCAGTTTGACGTCAGTAGTGGGGAAATTTCTTGAATCAATTATAGCAGATAACATCCATCGCATTTAGAGAAAAGCAAATTAATCCACCACTCAACATGGCTTACAAAGGGAAAATCTTGTCTAACAAATCTGCTGACATTTTTTAGGAAAGTGTTTGAGGTAGTAGACAATGACGAAAAATTACGGGCGTTATTTACTTAGACTTTAGCAAAGCATTTGACAGAGTAACGATCATAGGCTTCTTGAGAAAAAATTAAGGTCTGCGGTATCGAGGGGAAAGTTTTTAATTGATAAAATCATGGCTCACCGACAGAACGGAAAAATAAATGAGATGGTGTTAAATCTGAGTAACAAAAATCCAGTGGGGTTCCCAGGGGTCAGTACTAGGCACCACTTTTGTCGCAATCTACATAAATGATCTAGATACTGGGGATCAAAGGAGTATATGCTAAAGTTTGCGGATGACACTAAAAATAGGGCGCAGATTAATTCAGGGCAGGATGCAATGTATTACAGGAGTATCTAAATAAACTGCAGGGGCAATTTCCTGAAAAATGGCAAATGAAATTCAACCAGCAAGTGCAGCGTGCATTTTATTATTGGAAGAACAACACTGTCAATGTATACAGCCTAACAACATCAACCTAGAGAAGTTGACTTGTGAAAGAGACCTAGGGGTACTTGTAAGCCTGGACCCCACGCTCCAGAAACAGTGAAATGTTCAAATAAGGTAAACAGAATACAGTATTGGGTTTTATATCTAGAAGTGCAAGCACACGGGTGCAAAGGTCTTATTGCAATTATATCTTCCGCTATCAGGCCGCACTGACATATGGCGTTCAGTTCTGGTGCCCTGATATAGAATGGATATCAATTTACTAGGAGTCGGTACAAGAATGACAAAAATGATTCCGGGACTTAGAAACCTTCCATATCAGGATAGGTTTAAGAAACTAAACTTACATTCCCTAGAAAGACAAAGAGTGCAGGAGATATGATAGAAGTAATTATGGGTGAAAGAATCAATAAAAGGTGATATAGATAAAGTTCTTATAATATCCCGAGCAGGATAGGACCCCGGAGCAACTAATTTAAGTTACAAGTTTAGGTTTAGAGGAGATAGAAGGAACTATTACAAATAGGTGTAGGACGAGTGGAACAAGCTAGCAACTTGTAGTAAGTGCTGAACGCTGAAAGCTTCAAAAGGAGGCTGATAGATTCATGGATGATAGAGAGTGGTAGTAACTCGACAGGAGCTGCCATGCACAGGCCAACCGCCTATTGCAGACTCCTTATTTTCTTATGTTCTAATGCAAATTATAATTTCCTAACTTTAGCCTGAGATATTATATGATAAAACTGGTGCCTAAATAATCGCCGAGCAGAGATGAGGGAGGGGCTGACTGAGCCAGCCAGCCAGCGGGGGGTTGAGATGATATGTCAGACAGTTTGAGCCGGTTGTCTGTGTTTAGTTAACCGTCCTACTACGCTTCTCCCATTTTAAAAATGCCAGTGAAATGACCATACTACATTAAGGGGATTCTTGTAAGACACTGATTAATTTGAATAGCAACATGCTCTGAATTTGCACTAGACATAATACCTAAAATTACAAAGAAATTAGTACATGTACACTCCAGCTTTGCATTACAAGCCATTTATTTCTTTTTGTACGGTGTGTGTGCATGTAAATGATGATAATAAAAGAAGAAATTTATAAATCTACCCAAAAATACAGTTGAAAAACTTTATACTGTATTATAAAATGTACTACAGAAATGTACTACACAGTATTGTACATAATTACTACATGAAAGAATTCCACTTAACGGGGTCAATAGAACCCAGAGGCCTGCTAAAAGAAACTGCTAAGTGAACAACAGAACATATGGGATTAATTCCATAGAAACCGCCCACCCCCAAACCTCCACTTTTGAAGACACATACCTATTTGTAGTAAAAATAACATCTTAATTTTATGATACATGCAATTAATACTTAAGAGAAATAGAGAAATACAGTCACCAAGTTAATGTCCATTCAAATAATGGACTCAACTCCCGCCCCCTCTTCTCACACAACACTGCTGGTTCCCTCTCTGAGAAATTTTTGGGAGAAACCACTAAATTTTAATAAATAATACCTCAAACTAAAGTTAGGATAATACATTGACATTGCTGGATTCCTTGTAAGACCAGGAATATTTGATAAAAACAAAAAGATAACATATTTACTTAGAGAAAACATTTTATCTAAAAATTGTATGTCTAATGCAAAATATATGATGTTTATATTCAAAATGATCACCAAATTATAAGAATTCCAGCAATGTAAATTATATTCTGCCGGGTAATTTGAAGTATTTTATGAGGTAAAACAAATATCTTCAGTTAATAAAAAAAAAATATTCTTCACGACACTATCTGTCAATCAAAGTAACTTGCCTTGCCTCTTCCAACCGCGTGGTCAGTCCCAACCTCCACCCCCCCACCACTCCTCCCTTCAAGAGAAAGAGGTGAAAAAAATAATTTAACATTTTGTATTAAATAATACCTCAGATTAAGTTAGATAATTGACATTGCTGGATTCCTTGTAAGACCAGGAATATTTTGAATATAAATGTCATATATTTTGCACAAAAGATAACATATTTACTAGAGAAAACATTTTATCTAAAATTTTATGTCTAATGCAAAATATATGATGTTTATATTCAAAATGATCACCAAATTATAAGAATTCCAGCAATGTAAAATTATTCTGACCGGTATTGTATGAATTTTATGAGCTAAAACAAATATCTTCAGTTAATAAAAAAATATTCTTCACAGGGTAACAGATGGTCGGTCGGTCCTCTCCTCCCCACCCCCACCAACCGTCCCAAGGAGATGGAAAACCAGAATACTGTATTTAATTTTTAGTAATAAATAATACCTCAAACTAAGTTAGATAATGTTAGATCTAAGATCAGGAATATTTTGAATATAAACATATTTTTGCACAAAAAGATAACATATCTCAGAGAAAACATTTTAAAATTTGTATGTCTAATGCAAAATATATGATGTTTATATTCAAAATGATCACCAAATTATAAGAATTCCAGCAATGTAAATTATATTCTGGCCGGGTAATTTGTATGAATTTTATGAGCTAAAATAGGCAGTCAGGCAGAGTGATGGTGGGCAAATCTAAAAAATAGCATCTCGAGCCAGACACTCACCGCGTATATGTGGAAAAAACTCCGGTTAAGTCAAAGTTCAGTTTGCCAGGCACCGCGTATATGAAAAAACGTTATGAAAAACCGCGTTAGGCGGGTAATACTGCACATTTTTACATCTTGAGCAAAATATATGACGCTTATATTCAAATTGTTGGCTGTCTTCCAAGGATTCCAGCAATGCAAATTATAATCTCCTAACTTTAGTCTGAGATATTATATAAGATAAACAACCTTAAAGCATAAAGTTATCACCAATCTTTTGTCTCAAGGAGGAGGTAGCCAGTGAGCATGGGAGGGGGGTGACAGAGTGTGGTGTTTGTTTATTTATTTGAGATAAGATGTGACAGTTGGCGCGAAGGCCTGCTCTGTGTTTATTTATCATTACTTAAGAGTGACTAAGTCTTCTCATAATTTGCCACCCAAACGACCTGGGTGAATATAACTTACATTGCTGATTCTTATAAGATAGTGATTTATTTGAATACCTGTATAAACAATCTATATTTGCAATAGACATAACAATTTAAGAATAGTAATTATTTAGTACATGTACAGTACAGGTTTGTTCCACGGTAAAATCTTTTGAACAACAAAGAAAGCGAAGTCATTAAAGTCATTCATATTTTATCCACTTTCACTGTAATACGTGAGTCTTTCAGCCAAAATATTACATTTCCATATTTATTTCTGAGAATATATTCATTCAGTCACAGTGAAGGTAAATATACTTGTGATGTAATATTTAATGAAAATAATCCGGTATTTAGAAATAACGGTATCGTAGTTTTTTGTTTCAAATTTAATTAACAAAGATTGATGTTTCAAATGTAATGAAGAAAATTTCTGTACAGTATCTATAAATAAACTTTAATAAATGAATACTTTATGTTTTACATCGCCCGTGCTACCATACCATGGATTTGGCTATTTTGGCTTGCTATGATGACGCAAGAGATCTGCCCTGGCAACTGTATCGACACTCACAGCTGGTGGTGAGTTGGTGCGCCATTTCCATTGTTTACTGGTAGTTACTGGTAGTATTTTTCAACCTAACAAAACTATTACCCGCTTAGAGGTCGACCCCCAATTTTTGCCAAATAATTTGGTCTTAAAACTCGAACTACACACATGTATATAATGGCATATATGACATGGGGGGCCAGGTTTTTAGGGGTGGGGGGGGCAAAAGTACACGGATTTTTAATATCCCCAGGTATCTCTGTTACCTAACCCCACGATGTTAAGGGCCGACTGTAAAAATTGCATAGGTACAGTAGTTAGAAAACACCTACAGGGTATTTAAAATATATATATATATATGTATATATATATTTTTGAACCAAGATGAGTTGAATCAATGGGAAACTGCAATATTTGAAAATTTATATAAAAGATCTGTGATGGTGAAAGAATACAATTTTTTTCTGTTGGTGATTGCACTGTTAAACAGCAGGGTAAGGACAGAGACAGCCAAGTTTCTCTTGTAAATTCTCATGCAGTCCTCACTAAAATTCAAGAAATGCGGCCCATGTGTTGATGGAGAAATCTTCTGATCCTTATTTTTTTTAGTTGTTTTGGGCAGATCCAATAAAATAAAACAATAAACACAACTTAAAAAAATAGCATATGTTGGCTTCTGCAATGTATAAACTAGCAAAATTGTCTGGCATGAAACATAAACTTGTTGCCCATAAGTCAGAAACTATTTGTCATATGAAAGCCAATGTGACAGGAACTCATTTGTCCAAATGAAAGCCAACTCATGACCCATGAAAGCTAATGTGGCAAGAACCAGACTTGCCAAGCACCATACTTGAACAGGTTGAGTACTGTACCATTAAATTGGAACTACAGTATTTGCAATGGACGAGTTATACTCACAAGGACAATGAGGCGAGCTATTATAGTTCTACTGTAATATGCACTAATTTTGCAATCAAATGGCCAGACTTATAAAAGGTAATACCAGAACCTTGGTCACATGGAAAGAGATTTGTCACAAACAATTCATGATGCAATATCCCCCAGAAATCTCCCTGAATGCAAAGCTTGGGATAATAATTGTAGTGAGCCCAACAGTGGAAACAGGACACTATTGACAGAGTACTCAGGCTTGAAGGACTTAAGCTATACACTGCATAACTGCTGGTTTTGAGTTAGAGCAGTCAAATTTCTGAAGGATACTAATATACTGAAACTGAACATAAAGGAACACACAATAATCCTTTAAAGAAAATACAGGACAGTATTTGGTGCAGCCCTGAAAACACCAAGCTGAAAAACCAAAACAAACTTCCAAACTGTAATTTTCCTAAAATTATATTCACAACACTCTTTTAGGAAATGGAACATCCTTTTAATAGCCCTAGGACAGATTTCATATCTGATAAAGAAAATATTGAGCTACATGATGGGAAGTTCGTACAACACGGGCAATGTTGGTCCAACATTCCACCCCACCAGTAAACAATCAACAGAGCTGTTAACATATCTAATCACTATTGCAATAATATTATCATTCCTTTAATATCACATTAACACCTAGGACTATGAAATATGAAAACAAGAAATTTCCAAAATACACAAGAAAATATTTAGCTGAGAAATTTATGATAAGGAAGAAATCAGTTTGCAGTGCTCAGGTGACTGGAACCGAGATGAATGCCATGTTTATTATGAAAATGACAACAAGTGGGGATCACAGAGCCTGTGTTTGTCATTACAGCAGTGACGGCTCAGTTTCAATCTGAACGGCAAATGATGCCTACCAAGTTATGTCAGTAAAGACTGACTACTATATTCTGGAATTAATTTCTGAATTTAGTCCCAGTCACATATACCAAGGGTCCTGAGAATCTTAGGTTGTTAAACTATAGATCTGTTGACAGAACATGAGTCATCTATTTCATGTTTGACTTATAAAAGAACTTACGTTTACTGAGCATCTTAGTCACAATCTCTCCAGGAGTTTCATTTGCTCCTTCTCCACGCTCTCTTTTTCTGTATCAACACATTCCAGCAGCTTGGCATATTGCAAGGCACAATTCTTTGTTGAGTACCAGTCTGGTGGTCGGCTTGTTTCATTTGTCAATATCTTTATATTTTCGTCGCACAGCAACCCTGTAAGAGAATTGTAAATTATTTTAAAGGAATAACACAATAATGATGTGGATTATTGGAAATTGAAATCAGTCTACTGATTTCATACTCTGTTGCTGGCTGCTAGAAGGAAAGCTGCCTTCTGGAGCAATTTATCCTCGTTCAGATTTATATTGTAATTAGGGCCCTATAAGAAGTTTAGTAACTTTTTTCCAGAGACCAAGATTGGATTCTGAAGTAGGAGGTCTCTTGAATGAAAAAGGACGATCTAGCATTTGATAAACTTAGTTCAAAGTTGAAAGTAATATTAAAAACCCCAAGCCAGAGGGTCAACCAATGATTTATAAGGTGCAATTGTTGATCCTTGAAGGCCTTAACTCTGAACAGAAATTCTGGGTAAATTTTAACACAACTGGTTTCCGATAATGAATCCGAGTTGTTAACTTGATAAATTGTTGAAAAAGATTCCAAGCTTTCTCATATTGAATAGAAGTTTGGGGTCTATGACCTGCTAATACTTGATTAGCTATATTAAATTCATTACTCCAACAACCTACTTAAACTTTTTTTGAGAACTCCTAAGCGTGAAGTGCCGGGTTAGATATCTCTTTAGAACTGAGAATGTAGTACTGGTCTAGAAAAACCTTGTTGCAATTAGAAGCAGGATTCGGGCACCAGTCCAGCAGATCCAGGCACCAAGGTTGTAGGATCCAATATGGCGAATTAAGAGGACTTTGCCTCGAAGGATACAGAGTCTCTCGAACCACTTTAGGCAATATTTTCACAGGTGGGAAACAGATAGATTGAATTCAAAGGTTCTTCTCTCTTTGTAGTTGCTGAGATATCAGGAAGCTTAGAGACATTTTCATAAATATCTTGAATAAGGAATCCACAGATTCAGATGGATTAGTGAACAAAGAAGACTTAGCTCTTACCAATGTTATCCATGGCCTGTTAGAATCAACCTTCCACTAATATCCAGCAGCTGCGTGTCAGTCGACAACAGCCTGTTTCACTGCAGTAACCAAACACTTTTGCCCAGGTGGAAGTGGTTGCCAAGATGTGGATAGGATGAAGTCAGTCTCAACAGGTTCTTCCTGCTCAAGAGACTGAATACTATGATTAGAACCAGGCTCATCGTCCTGATCCTGGAACCCACTGAAATCAGATTGAGTAGATAGAGGTTTCTGTAGACTTCCCATTGCCCCATTGTCTGGAGGGTCCAACAACTTATTTTTCTTAGCAGGAGCTGTCTTGTCTAATTGGGGATTAAGTCTTTTACCTAACACCAATAAACCTAAACTTTCTGCCAACTTGGGATCTTTCCATTGTTGTACAATCAAAAATTTACTCTTCAAGGCCTTATTCCACCTATTTTTAATTTGTAATTGCAATAAATCTTTCTTATCACCTGTAGCTTGATGAAACTGAAAAATTTGATCATAACAAACTGCACAATCCATTGGTGAAAATAGGTTATTTGAGCGTGCCATGAATTATGACATACATGAGGATCCATCTTAGTAATCCAAGTGGCTCTACATTTTATAATTACATGTAGTATGGCCCCCTTGGGTCTTAGGTGAAACTACTACAGGTTGTACCTCTAGTCCGGCAACCTCGGGACCTGACTGGTGCGGACAAGAAATTCACCCTTTTCCTGGAGAGATATTGACTTGTGCATACACCTGGAAGCACTAGCACCACTTTCACTGTCGTGGTCTCTTTGAAGATATATTGAAGGGTTAAATGTTGTACAGTAGGTTCTCAAATTTGCGAGTTTTAATTCAACGTTTTTATTTGGACACACAAAAACACTGCACAATTTAAAATTTCGGCAGCTAACTCGAATTTCACGGGTTTAGCGACCCACCAACGTTCAGACATGCACAATTGTGTAAACAAGCGTCATTTCTCGATGTACAAAACATTCATTATTTTTATTACTGAATGTCTTTTTGATTGAATTAATGTTCATGTGCAAAATAGACAATACAATTCATTAATAATACAGGTAGTTCTGCTATAACGCGATAATTGTGTTCTTGTAAAATATCGTGTTATAGAAAATCGCGTAATAGAAATAACAGGGCTTATGGAGAAAATAGGGTTAGAGTGCAGATTATGAAATCGAAAAAATTTAGTAGTTAGCCTAACACAAAGGATAGCACAGTCTAAATAAATGTTACATTCATATCTAATAATGAAATCATACAGTAAATTTAACACTTTACCTTGAAAAAATATGAATGTAACTTGATGGGGGGAGAAGGGTGATTTTAAGGTTGATAACATCAAGCTCTCTTCAAGTGTTATATCCTTTCTTTTACGATAATCACGGAATTCTATCATCAGAATCTTTTGGAGATATTCTACTTTACCATATTCACAGTTAATACCACAAAATTGGAGAAATAGTAAGCAAAAATCGGCGTTATAGCAAACAATGATCGCGTTATACAAATATTGTTCGAATTCATAAATCGCGTTAGAGCAAATTCGCGTTATCAAAACCGCAGCGTTATAGCAGAACTCACTGTACGTAGAATATTAAAACACTGCGAGGAGACAAGGCGGTATTGTTTTTCGTTAATGTTTCAAAGCCAGTGACTGACTGGTTACGCATATAAAACTGAAGAAAATAAGACCCTGGTTGTAGCTGTAGTAAATTAATATGGTTGTTTTTAAGTAATGTTATTTAATGGAACAATGGAAGTAGCTAACCATTAATGGTAAGAAAAAAGTGAGATCGTGTATGTAAAGTGCGCACATGTGTAAACATATCGTATTACTCAACATAAGAATATAAAAGCAACACTTATTTACTGCTCATATATATTTTTAATTTATGTTTCTCAATTTAAAACAAAATTCTCACCAGTGGTGGTAAAGTTGAAAACATAAGGACAGCCAATGTTGTTATGTGTGTTTTTACTCGGATGACGAAGTTGCCAAGTCATCAGGTTCAACTCTAGCTGAAGCTGTAGAACATAAGAACTTTTCAGTGTTGTTTTTAGTTTTATTTAACTTTATCGGTGTTATTTTGTTGGTTTATTAGGATGTTGCTTTATTACAGGTAGTAATTCGCCCAAAAGTAGGGTAAATAAGGCAATATTTGCCAAACATCAAAAGTACCAGACTCAAATTAATTTTTCCATGGGCAAACTAAATCGTTCCGGACCACGAGGTTTCGGACCACAGAATGCGGACTAGAGAGGTACAACCTGTACTACTGAATTTAAATTCTCCACTAGACAATTCCTTGTATGTAGTGCTGAACTGAACTTTCTAGTCCTTGTAGCTCATCACTCAATAGTATCTCCTCAGGGACAGTTCCATAGTCTCCTCCCACCATCCATTAGGGACTCCTGTCCTTCATCCTCCAGTTGCACATAACTCATCTAAACTAGAGGACACCACAAGTCACATTATATTACTATAAAAATATAAGGAGAAAACATTTCCAAAACCTAATTAATATGACTCATAATTGTTATATTATTAGTAAGTTAATTCATTAAGATTTCTTATTGTTATATAAGTCACCCATTTGACAATTGTAAACAATTAACTCACTAGTCATATCCGTCTTCCCACTCTTATCTAAGGAAATTATTTTTACATAACTAATTTCATTTAGAACATTTTATGTAGAGGGATCATCAAAATCTCTATTTGTTGCCAATCAGGGGCACAGACATTATCCCCAAGAATAACTTAGCGAAAATGCTCACGCGTGCACTATCACCCGCAGGGTTGACAGTGCCAGTCGCTAACATAGTGCTCTAGTACAACAGCGTTCACTATTACTCTAGCAATATTTATTGGGTTGAGAATTCCACCCTGAATTGTTCTCATATAACCCATATAAGGATGTAAAGTCCATTTCAACATAACTCTAGATTGCTGTAGAAGACCGAAGGTCAACATTCCGGAAGGAACGCTAAGTCTAGCAGCCTCGCTAAAGTTCGCCTGAAAGGCTGAACCCTCTACTGAGGACATCAATAAAATAAAGTTATGAAGAGAAAACTCAACTCTGGCCTTTATGCCGAGATCAATTAGAAACCCGGGGACAGAAGCCCAAAGCTTTTGTGAATGAACATAAGAGTAGGAAGAGAGACAGTCATGGCATTCATACCAGCACATGAATAATTGGGACATAGAAAACTGTAAACAGTATACATATATATGTATATATAAACATATATATATATCCACATATTTTCTTTTAGTGAAGACGAAGCCCGAGGGCGAGCAACATTCACTGAGTGACTTAAAGGCAAGGGATAGTCACAGCGATCTAAGCGACTTCACATAGAAGATGTGTTGTGGTCGCCATGATGCTGACCAGAGATCGAATAAGAAATTGTCCCAAATACAATAATAAACAAAATAAAAGTCACTCTACTTCCTCACTGTGCTAATAAGTGTAAATACAGTATATAAAATCCTCGTGGGACTTAGTATTTCAGCAATTACAACACAAATTCGCTGCCTTCTTCTGTGTGTATTTACAGCTGAATCGAAGGCGCAAGATGAAGGTCTGATCGTGATAGGTAGTGGGTGAAGGAGGGGTTTTAAGAATTGCAATTAAATGCCAGGTAGCGACGTGTCCCTCAATATTACTTATTAAGTAATTATTAGATGTTTTAATTGCCTGTATGTTGGCCTGGCAGTTAGCTAGGAATTAACATACCTAGGTAACATTTGCTGAGCCGTGATTCTGATTTGAACAAAAAGTATACAGTATTACATCACAATTACCGACATCCTTCATGTTGGGTTGGCTAGATGGCTACCAAAGAACATCTGTAAGTTTGATCTATGTATCAGCCCAGCTGGCTCCAGATGCCATTTCGATCCAGAGCAATTTTTAACAAGGAAAAATTGCTGTATGGCAACTCGACCAACTCAACTTTAATAACAAAGCACAGAGTTGACTTGAGGGTAGACTCTCACATTTTTCTACACACACAAACACACACTATAAGAACAGCCCAGTCCCAACCATTATATAAATTATCAATAACTTGTAATCAACCAGTGTATACAGGTACAGTATTACCCCCCTAACGCTGTTTCACTTAACGCGTTTTATCATATAATGTGCCTCGCCAGAGCTGAACTTTCACTTAACACGGATTTTTTCCACATATCGCTGTGAGTGTCCGGCCCGAGACGCTATTTTTAGATTTGCCCCACCCTGCCTGACTGCCTGTTTTAGCTCATAAAATTTATACAAATTACCCGCCAGAATATAATTTACACTGCTGGAATTTTATAATTTGGTGATCATTTTGAATATAAACATCATATTTGCATTAGACATACAAATTTTAGATAAAAATTTTCTCAAATTATGTTATCTTTTGTGCAAAATATATGACATTTATATTCAAAATATTCCTGGTCTTACAAGGAATCCAGCAATGTCAATTATATTATCCTAACTTTAGTTTGAGGTATTATTTATTAAAATTTAGTGGTTATCCCACACATCTCCTGGACGCTTGGGTGGGGTGGGGGAGGAGGGACCGACCGACCATCTGTTAACCTGTGAAGAATTATTTTTTTATTAACTGAAGATATTTGTTTTAGCTCATAAAATTCATACAAATTATCCAGTCTGAATATAATTTACATTGCTGGAATTTATAATTTGATGATCATTTTGAATATAAACATCATATTTTAGCATTAGACATACAAATTTTAGATAAAAAATTTTCTCAAATTAACTATGTTATACTTTTGTGCAAAATATATGACATTTATATTCAAAATATTCCTGGTCTTACAAGGAATCCAGCAATGTCAATTATATTATCCTAACTTTAATCTGAGGTATTATTTAATACTAAATGTTAAAACCCTGAAGGAGGATTGTGGGGGTGGGGAGGTTGGGACTGACTGCATGGTTGGAAGAGGGAGGCAAGGTGGGGTACTTTGATTGACAGAGAGTGTTGTGAAGATTATTTTTTTTATTAACTGAAGATATTTGTTTTAGCCTCATAAAATTCATACAAATTACCGGTCAGAATATAATTTACATTGCTGGAATTCTTATAATTTGATGATCATTTTGAATATAAACATCATATATTTTTATTAAACATACAAATTTTAGATAAAATTTTTTCTCTAAGTAACTATGTTATCTTTTGTGCAAAATATATGACATTTATATTCAAAATATTCCTAATCTTACAAGGAATCCAGCAATGTCAATTGTTATCCTAACTTTAGTTTGAGGTATTATTTATTAAAATTTAGTGGTTTTCCCAAAAATTTCTCTGAGAGGAAGAGCCAGAGAGTGTAAGTGAGAGAGGGAGGGAGTTGAGTCCATTATTTGAATGGACATTAACTTGCACTGTATTTCTCTTAAGTATTAATTGTGTGCATGTACCATCATAAAATTAAGATGTTATTTTTACTACATTATAGGTATGTGCCTTCAAAAGTGGAGTTTGGGGGTCAGGCAGTTTCTATTGGAATTAATCCCATATGTTCTGTTGTTCACTTAGCAGGATTTCACTTAACACGGACCCTCTGGGTTCAATTGGACACAAGTATGGGTACAACTGTATATTCACTCCCAGCCAATTTTACCTTTTTGCACTGTCACTATGTTGAAATGTGCTAGCATAACCTTCTCACCACTTAGTTATTATATATCATATGTGTATCACTTATGTTATTTGTCAATCAAGAGACCCATTCCCAATTATGTAACTGTATATTTTCAGCCTTCCAGATGCCATGCTCTCAATAAACCGCTAATTATTATTATGATTATTACTACTGGATTATTATTTTTACAGTATTATTAAAATGCATACACGGGAATAATAATGGGAAATCCTCTCACAAATAATAAGAAACACGACAACATAATGTAATGGAGAAATGCAGTCTACCCTCAAGTCAACTCCATCCTTTGTTATTAAAGTTGAGTTGGTCGAAGTTGTCATATGGCCAGCACCAGCTGGGTTGACATGAGATCAAACTACAGAATTTCTTTGGCCAACCCAACATGAAGGATGTGGGTAATTGTGGTGTAATACTGTATACTTTTTCACAATATGAACAGTGTTTAGGATGGTGTGTGCATGAAAATGAGCAAAAATAAATGAAGAAAGTTATGTATATCTTCCAAAATATGAGTTGAAAACCAAAACACCCAGCTTGGCCCAATAGTCTGGTGGTTACAATGATGAGCTAACCTAGCTACAATGGCATGATTAATCACTGTTAAGAACTATTCTATCAGTAAACACTATTAACAGTAAATCCAGTGAAATATGGCAGGGAGCAAAGGAGAGTTACAACTGCAGACAACAAGCTAACTGGCAGTCACCTTTCACCCACCCAGCCAGGCCTGACGTATGGGAGAAAAACATGTCCTTCTTTTCTCTCTTCACTTGTTGGCCTTCCCACAGCTGAATGAAAGTGGTTGAGGGTGTTTGGAAGCCATCACAAGCACGAGGAGCACAGTTATTACGAGAGCAGAATAGCACGCTAGTGAGAGCAACAAGCATTTATCCGACTGAAGCGGAGCGCAGTGGCCCAGCCTCCCGGACACCAACGAAACTCGCATGCTCCCACACCGCCACCAAAAATGACGGAAACTTTAAAACTACCGTATGTACTCGTCTATAATTCTACCTCGTTTATAGGTCGACCCTGATTTTTGTCCAAGAAATCAATAATTTATGATATGCCTCGTTGATAGGCCACCCAAGTTTTTGAGTGTGAAATTTAAAAAGGTTTTTATTGCCGGATTTTTGTAGATCAATGAGTACTGTGATACCGTATATATGATATGATAAGTTAGCCTGTGCTAATAGGGTGTGTCATAGGAGGGAAGATCAGCTAAACTAATGGCCCATCACTTTTTGTAGATTTTAGTATATAAACAGAAAATAATTTCAGTTTCAATATTTTGCAACCTTTTGCTAGGTAAATTTTAGCGTGAAATTTATCGAAAATCTAACGACAGCTGCATTAGTGCATTACAATTAAATAGTGAACATTGCTTTCTGACTTCATTCTTTAACAACCCAACTAACAATATTTTTTTCTGTTTCAGATTCTGATGCATTTATAAGTTGATAATATTTTGATATAATATTTTATGTATGGCTGCTTGTGTCAGGACGAGGAACCAAAAAATCCAGCCATCTCAGTCACTATCTTGGGTCTGGGGAGAGAGCCTCCTGAAGTCGTGTGGAGTTGCCTACATTGAGTAGAGATGCTTTTGAGATACGTGTTTTAATAAGGCAAAATCAGTGAAAAGAACCAAAGAACTTTACACAAAACAAAGAAATGCTAGTGTGATATGACCAAACTGTCTTGCACAGTACACTCTGACTAATGCTCAGTTCAAGCCTCCAGTCATAACAAGTCAGAAGAAGATTAGGCAGAGACTGCTAGCCAGTTGGGGAAAAGGCAAGAGATATCTCTTGGGAGAGTGAAAACTTTGCAGTTATGACAGCTTTGCCAAGCAACTGGACCAGTTATTTTGACATAATTACTTCTGGTAAGTGCCCAATTGTTCTCTGTCCTGAGTTTGATGCATCGTGACTGTAAACTGCAGGCCCACATCTCCTGTATTTGCAAGCTGAACTGAAGATTCCTGTGATCGCAACTCGGCATTTGTCAAAGCACAGAGAGAGAAGACTACAGTATAGGGCTCTCATGATTTCTAGCCAAGATATTCCAGAGTCCAAGTTATAAGGTGAGGCTAGGCTGCCACAGAGAGACAGAAGAGGAGAAGAGTTGCCGAGAAAAGAGACTTGAGAAGGCCCAGGGTGAAAAAGGCATGATTGAGTCGCTGATTCAGAGTTTAATGACTTCCATGGCTGATCCAGTGCTGACCAGGAGAATGGTGACTTTGTCCCTAACCCAGAAAATAATGATCCCAAACCTTCCAGGCATAAGATTCGAAATAGGAAAGATATCCCGAGCATAGCTCTGGCCAGCATGCGACACCACACTGGTCTCAGAGAAACTGCAGAGATAATAATAATAATAATAATAATAATAATAATTGACGGTTTATTGAAAAGTTCTGCAGCCGAAGGCTGAAAATATACATTGGACATAAATGACTTATTACATACATTGGTGGTTTAACAAAAGCCTTCGTTAGAGAAAGGTAAAGGAACATACAGTGAACATACAGATTAATGTAGGTGTTGAACAGCAAAACGAGTGTAGTAACTCCCTCCCAGATGGTGTTAGGAGGACCTCACGGGTGTAGTAGTTCCCTCACAGATGGTGTTATGAGGGGCCTCACGTGGTGTAGTAATTCCCCACAGATGGTGTTATGAGGGGCCTCACGTGGTGTAGTAATTCCCTCACAGATGGTGTTATGAGGGGCCTCACGTGGTGTAGTAATTCTCACAGATGGTGTTATGAGGGCCTCACGTGGTGTAGTAATTTTCCTCACAGATGGTGTTATGAGGGCCCTACGTGGTGTAGTAATTCCCTCACAGATGGTGTTATGAGGGCCTCACGTGGTGTAGTAATTCCTCACAGATGGTGTTATGAGGGGCCTCTACGTGGTGTAGTAATTCCTCACAGATGGTGTTATGAGGGGCCTCACATGGTGTAGTAATTCCTCACAGATGGTGTTATGAGGGGCTTCACGTGGTAGTAATTCCCTCACAGATGGTGTTATGAGGGGCCTCACGCTGGTGTAGTAACTCCTTCACATATGGTGTTATGAGGGCCCTCACGTGGTGTAGTAATTCCTCACAGATGGTGTTATATGAGTGAGGTGTGGTTCCAGGCCTTCCTATCAGGCGGATTAACACACGCTGGTTGTTGGGTCTCACAGGCCTATCAGTACCTGGGACCTCACTGTGTGAAGGTCAACTTGGGTACCACTGTCACTGTTGAGTTGTTCTCACTGACTTAAGCACTGTTCACCACTGTTCACCTCTGTTTAACACTGGTTCCATTCCCTTTCCTAAATGAAATAGTAACTTCTGGCGAGAACTTGTTGATATTCCGGTGGGGAGGAGGGTTCAGGGAGGGAGTTGGTATGGGCCAACATAACAGTTGACCTGGCTGCTCTGGAGGAGCCGCCGGAAATGCCTGTACTGGTGGTTTGATAACACCTGATGATGTTCACCTGGTGATAGATCATAACAAAGTAAGGAGAGCTCAGGAGAAACTTGTCAGTAACCTAGAAGAGGAGTTTGATAAGGATAAGAAAATGGAATCAATTGTTTGTTCTTTGATGGGAGAAGGGATGACACTAAAGTGTTCATGAAAGTTGGAGATTCTGACAAGTTGTTCCCTGCCATGGTGAAGGAGGAACACTACTCCTGCTGCAGTGAACCAGGAGGAAGTATTTGTGGCATTTCACTCCAGAGAAAGATGACATCAGAAACCAGCTGAGATAGTGGCGATAACATTGTGAACTGGCTCAGAGAGAGGGAACGTAGACCAGACCCTGCAGGCCATTGGAGGACAGCACCAACAACTAACACAGGGTGGCAAGGAGGGGTCATACAGTGGATAGAGCGGAAGATTGGGAGGAAGCTGGTCTGGATTGTTTGCGACCTCCACCAGCAGGTTGCCACTCAGACATCTGATCCAGGAGCTGGATGGCAAGACTCTTTCAAACAACAGATGGTCTGGTCCTCTTGGCAAGATGCTGGACTCTGCCACTGAGTTAGAAATAAATCCGAGCTTTGAAAAAATCACAGTTGGCCCTCCACTCATTGAGCTTGCACATACTGTCATTGGCGACCTGAGTACTGACCAGTACTATGGTTACATGATTTGCAGTGCCATCAAAACTGGGGTCATGCCTGATAGACTTGCTTACCTGCAGATAGGTTCATCTCATATTCTAGGTGGCTCTACGGCTCTCAGGTTCTGCAAATTTGGGTAGGCTCATCATAAACTGAAGGGAACAGCTACACAACCTGAGACTTATTGTCCAATTCACGTGAGTGTCTACTTGTTGGTTCCAACACCAAGGTCAAAGTCATAGTTCTCGAAGTCCAGAGCATTTCTCTTCCAGCTTGAGCTCCTGAGGTCAGCCAAGAAGGTTGTTCAGATTGTGGAGCAGACTGTGAGAGATCTTCCTGATCATGCTCATCCAGAGGCAGTTCTGCAGACAATGCTCTGCAGTAAGGATGAGGAGGAGAGAAAGAGTGGCAGTCAAAAAGATCTGGATATGAGACTTATGAGAGGATCTGGGCATGTGAATCAGTTAGGTGACGATTCCTTCAGGGTCAGGAAGACTCCTGAGATCATCCAGGTGCCAAGACCCTCACTGATCTCATAGATCTGGATAACATCCAGGCTGGCAGTGAGCCCCTCTTACCTGCAGCTCCCAATGTTCAAGTCAAAGCTTTCCTGGACAACCCCATGCATGTCCCTGCCTGGCCCCTCGCACACCAGAGTATAGGTTGTACAGCAAGTGCGAGGCCAGTGATCACGTGTACAGCCAGGAGAGAGGAGGAAGGCTACATCGAGCTCAGGTGGTCAGCAGGGAGGTGATGGTAGAAACAAAGCAAGAAAAGACATGTTCTCTATGGTGTGCAACAACTTGGTCGTAATGAAATAAAACCCGGTTTTATATTGGAGTTTTGTTTCTAAAGGAATATTAAATTTAATAAATGTGTCAAGATCATTGTTTATTCTGGATCATTTTCATCTAATAAATTAACCTGATACATTTACTCTACTTTAAATAAGCTATTTAGTGGTGTTGGTAAAAGTTTAGAATACTGAATTTTCATAAGATTTCAAGTTAAAATTTACCTAGCTAAGAACTTCAACATAGACTACTGAAAGCACGCTGTAAGGTAATTTAGCCTATTGTAAGTTGGTGAGGTTCATCTGCTGAAGGCACTGCACAGCTTTATTACTAATTGGTACATATTTTACATTTCCATTGTTTACGGCAGCAAATGGTAAATATTTTCATGTCTGAAGCTAAAGTTAATCCTCGCCCGTCCCATCATGCGGATTCAACCTAACAAAACTATTACCCATGTAGAGTCGACCCTGCAGGTTATGTATCTAAGCTACTGCCCGAGTAGCAACCGTATATAAGGCTACTGTGCGATAGCATCTATGTATGTAATTATGTGGCAACACTGCGTGTTATGTGGCAACATTGCCCGAGGCTGCCATATGGCAATGCAGCTCAGTCTGACTCCGTGGGTGGGTGCATGGCACACGCTAGTCACCACTTGTATTTCTCCTATCCGTTAATAAATCGACTTCAGTGTTACCCGGTGTTTCCCTACCCATCACTGCCTTCTTCAGGGAACACTTGGAACCTTCAGACCCCCAATTTTTTGCCAAAAAATTTGGTCTTAACTTCGAACTACACACGAGTATATACGGTACCCGCAGACATTCTTGGGTACATCAAGGGTGTCATCCATGAATAATAGAGGACTGCAACATAAAAATCCGCGAATTATCCGGGCATGCTGTACAAATTATTTACAATCATATGCAATCTGAAATGGATTTTACAGTAAATGTTTAAAGTTCCGGCCCTTGAATGCAGGATTCATCCCATCGCAAAACTGACTAGTGTACACATTCAGAGACTACAGGGGTGTTGTGAATGCTTGGAACACTGTCTTTTTATTCAGCGCCACAATCCCTCATGAGTCGGGACTTCTGTAGCATAGACTTTGGTTTTATGTATGTCTCCGGCGCCACCCCAATTTATGAAACAGATTTCTGAAACATCCTGTATAGTATTCTCTTAGTTCCTATGTGTATTAAGTTCTTAATGTTAAATGTTCTTATTTTTGGACTATCAGTACTGTACCGTACCTTATAGAGGCAGCTTCACTTTAGCTGTTCACCAAATACTTACCAGTTTTGGTCACCACTGCGCATTACAGCTGATGCAAGACATAATTGTTCACGGGTAGTCCAGGTATCTACTTGATACTGCTTGAGTTTGAGACCTGAAAGCATAGCAATTCTGATATTATGCCTGGGAATAATTATTTCAAGGGAGAGTACAATAACATAAGGAAGTATATGATTGGGGTGGCTTAGTGATATAGCAGGCCATTGATGCAGCCTGGAATACAATACTCTAAATAATGTTTATGAAGACTATGAGAGAATCTATATTCTTAAACAAATGACATAAAATGATAGAGACAAACCTCCATGGCTAAATAGGCAGGCAAATGAAGAAGTGAAAAGGAAGAAATGTCCCTGAAAAATATTTTTGCATATAAAGACAGTACGGAGTTACCAAGTGTACACAAATGAAAGAGACAAAACAAAAAACACAATACGAAACATTAAATTATAGTACAGTTGGTCCTCATATTACGTGGTTAATGTAACCTTGAGGTCAGCGAAAGTGAGCAGCGTAAAAGTAATTTAGCCATAACATATGGGATTAATTGAAATGGAGTCCAGAGCCGATCCCCAAACTCCTTTTGGCCGGCACAACAACTATGTTGTAGAAAAAATTTTATCTTAACTTCATGATGGTATGAAAAAACAAGTAATATAGAAGGTTAGGTTAGGAAGATAAAGGTTAACACAGGAAAAATGAAGGTTACCTTGAAAGGACTAAAAGTTAGGTGGAACACTTGGTAGTAAAGAGATGGGTCGACATACGAGGATGGAGGCTGGTTCGAGGGCAGAGGGCAGATTACTGGCCCCTCAGGTGAATCACCATTACTAGGTGAATCATCATCCTGTCACTTACAGTTGTCAGAACTTCCTGACAAATCCCTCAAAGTCAACTTCACTGTCTATCACTGGCTTGGGCTGGCTGCTTTGGTGGGTTGCGGGTGAAAGGAAATCTGTTATACTTTGCGGCGGCTGGCGTTGATGTTATGCGTGATACACACCTTGATGTGCGGCTCCCATAGCCTGCACCAGCGGTTATGGAAGACTTCATAAGCGGTCATCGTCATTGTGGCCCGAAGGAAGGACTTCATCTTCTCTGCACTCCATGGCACCCTTAATATCACTATGACTTAAATTGTGTTCGGAGACTGGCGCACCTTCTTCCTCCTCTTCACTGGCGTGTTCTTCTTCCATCATCTGGAAATGCGGCAGTCACTTCAGGATCTCTGATCACCTCCAGGATGTATGGAATCGTTGGTGGTCTCGGAGAAGCCTGGAACTGTAACAGTCTCTTGCCCAGCTTCTCTGGCAAAGATCCCTGCTGCACAGCATTCTGAACCTCACCAGTCACAGATTGACTCCTCCTCTCACCTGGTATTCCATGCAACACATGTCTCCATCTTGTGTGGTGTAGCAATAGACAGCTGATCCCATGACTCCACCAAGATGTCCAGCTTTCTTGATGTTAAATACTCTCCAGAATTGTTTGAAGAGCTATTTTTTGCTGTTACCTAACCCGTTGTTTCCTCATGCAAATAGCTCTTGCTATCGGTGGTGGTGTCCGCTCAGGTCGCGCAACTTCTTCCCTGGTGTTGGTATGGTCGTTCAGGAGCTGGAATTTTTTTGTTGAGAATGCAGCTTTCATTCACAAATCAACTCCTGGTCCATGGGCTGGATTAAAAGGCGTAGTGTTGGGAGGAAGGAAGACCACTTTTTGCGTTGGTGGCCGATCTAACAGTAGAGGCGAGTGTCTAGTGCGTTGTCCAGCAGCAACAAAATATTAATGGGACATTCTGTTGCTCTGGAATTTCTTTACATTAGAACAAACAGTCATCAAACCAGGGAGAGGGACAGTGTAAGAGAACATCCATGCCCTTCGTGCTGTCAGCGATGGACATTTAAGCTTGGTCATATCCATGGTTTTGTAAATGCGGCTGCGTGCTGTATGGATCACGATAGCAGGCTTACAGGTACGGAGGCATTGGTAGCAAACAAGGACGGTGATCGTTCCTTCTGCATTTTCCGGCCCGAATCCTGCTGGCATTCTTCTAAGTATAGGACTTGGAGAGTAGTTTTCTCCAGAAAAGACCAGATTCGTCCATGTTAAACACCTGGTAAATCACTGTACTGTCCTTCCTCCATAATCTCCGTAAGCAGGAGAAATTCGAGCACTTGTACAGTCGCGCCGCTTCTTCACCACCAATATTTATATTGGTGATCTTATTCGGATCTTAAACCTCTGCGCCACCCAGAGGAAGCATTAAAGGGTTTGGGCTCTGTAATTTCCATCTTCGTGCACTGCCATCAGCCAGTTCCGCGTGCGTAGTCCTTCACAGAAGCTGGCGTGTCGACGCCATGTTCACGTCGCGCCTGGCCTTTTAAATTACCTCACAAGTAATTTTCTGTCTTGACACCTGGTTGTCTTGATCATAGAAGCACCTGTAGACTTTGTGATCTTCATGTGCTCCTTTATCTTAGCTGAATCCTTCTTTATAGTCGGATGCGTGGATCACGCCATGCTGGCTGGCATAAATCAACCTGCCTTGTTCCTTTCTCCAACTCTTGGATGATGGTATACTTCACCTCGTGGCTTAAGGAGCGTCGTGTCTTCTTTGGTTTAGTGCGCTGGGGTCAGGTAAGAAAGGTTTTCTCTGGGGAATTGGTGGTCGGCGGAAGCCATTTACAAGACAATGGATGTAGCGTTAACCGCGGAATTGTGAGATGAAACGCTATCGGCTAGGTCAAGCGTCGTCTTTCTCCCTCCCTCCTCCCGGGTGTGCGTCATAATACTAAGCCAATTACAGCTAGCAGCAGAGGAGGGTAGGGATGCATGGCCAATCACAGATAACGCCGTCATATGACGTCAGTGATAGCATAACAAGACACTGAGCAACGCCGGCGCCCACTTGCCCAAGCGGAGGGAGAGAGCAGGCAGGCGGGCAAGCCCGGGTGGCGGCGTGGGGAAAAATCTAAAAACAGCGTCGCGCGGACACTCTCAGCGTAATGGCGTTAGCGACAGCGGAATATAAGAATCCCCTGAGTTCTGGCAAGGCACCGCGTTAACGGTGAAACGCGGAATGCGGGACCGCGTAATATGAGGACCAACTGTATATAAAAAAAAAAGACTGGTCGAGACGTGAATAGTATTAGTAAGGAATTCGTCAAATACACAGTGGAGTCTGCATTTACGCGGCTTTTGTTTACGCGTTTGGTCATTTACGCCGTGCCTTGCCAGAATGAAATGCTTTAATTATGCGGTAAATTTGGTCATTTACGCGGGTGAAGTATAATTTGTTTACTGTATTTACTGAAGATATTTGTTTTAGCTCATAAAATTCATACAAATTACCCAGCCAGAATATAATTTACATTGCTGGAATTCTTATAAGATTGTGATTCTTTTAAATATAAACATAATAAAATTTGCATTAGACATACAAATTTTAGATCTAATGTAAGAATTTTGATTAGAAAGAGCAAAAATTTTATCTTTTGTGCAAAATATATTCCTTGTCTTGTAAGGAATCCAGCAATGTCAATTATATAGTATTATCCTAAACATAGTCTGAGGTATTATTTATTACTTAAAACCTAAAAACCTACTGTTTTCACCCAAACATTTCTCAGAGAGGGAGGAGCCAGCGAGCGGGGAAGAGGGAAGGGGGAGTTGAGTCCATTATTTGAATGGACATTAACCAGCGACTGTATTTCTCTTAAATATTAATTGTGTGTGCATACCATCATAAAATTAAGATGTTATTTTTACTACAACGTACGTATTGTGTCGGAAAAAGTGGAGTTTGGGGGTCGGCCCAGTCTCTATTTCAATTAATCCCATAAGTTCTGTTATTTCATTTACGCGGGCCTCCACGGGCTCAATTGACCGCGTAAATGCAGACTCCACTGTACATTAAAATAAAAAACATTTAAAAACCCAGTGTGTAGCTTAAAGAAACCCGGGACTCAGGGCGGACAATGATACTGCAGCGCCAGAACATTAAATGACTTCTTTGCATCGGTCTTTACAGAAGATGATGATGTGGATATACTTATGTTGAATCAGCCAACGGAGCATTTATATGGAGAGAAAACAATTGAACCCTTTGAATATGTAGTGGAGACATATAATAACACTTCAAGATGTAACTATAGAAAAAGCTACTGTACCAGGTTGCTAATCTAAATGATTTTCTGCCTCATTTACACACATTTCCAGGATCTCAATTGTTTCTATTACTTTAACAACACAACAAGTACAGTGCATGTATATTGTTTCTTAATCTTGATCTGTTTTTTTTTCATTTCTGTAATTTTTTTCTGATGGAATTTGTTTCTTCTTTTGAGTTTTTTTTATTTTCCCTCCAGGCCTTGATGTGGGTCGGTGACCTGTGACCGGGTGGGCTAATCCTCATTAAGAAAAAATAAGAATAAAATGAAATAAGAAATAAATAAAATTCTAAATCAAATAAATAACATACCGGTACATCCTAGAATATTGTAAGAAGCTGCAACAGAAATAACAAAACCACTGGCAATACTGGAAAAAGGCAATTGTAACAGGAAGATATACAGTACATAAGAAAGGGAATAAAATGTTACCAGAAAATTATAGACCCATATCATTAACTTTGCAGGTGGTGATGATTATGGAAAAAATGCAGTACTGTACAAGAAAATTAATATTGGAACACTTAACCAAGAATGGAATAACAGAATGTCAACATGGGTTTGTCAGTGGAAGGTTATATCTAACTAACCGTAAAGCATCAGAGTGCTGGATGTTAACTGATGATAGAGGTGAACCATTTGTCATTAGCTATTTGCATTTGAAGAAAACTTTGACAATGTTCCACATCAAAAATTACTTTATAAATTAAATATACTTGGAATTACATAGTCGGAATGTATACGACTGGAATAAAGGTTCCTAACAAATAGAGAGCCAAGCGTATCAGTACAATAAATGGTGTTAAATCAAAAGTGGTTAAGGTGAAGAGTCAAGTTCCACAAGGCTCAGTCCTTGGACCCATTTTGTCTACTATACAGGACTGTATATGTGAACGATCTACCAAATTTTATCCATTCAATACGCAAATCTTTGCTGATAATACAAAACTACAGTACAGTGACCCCTCATTTAACGAACACCTCGGTTAACGTAATTTCGATTAACGAACTGCCTTCCATAAGGATCTTCATTCGGTAATCAAAAAAATTCGTTAACGTTCTAACCGACCTCAACATGTTTTCGCTTGCACTGGCCAGGCAACCAGCTTTAGTATCAGTCCGCCAATACATTAATCGGTTCTAGGGCTTAAATTCTTACTATTTTAGTAAATATCAAGAAGTTTATACTATTCAATAATTTTAAAAGTTAAATATTCAATTTTTATTTTAACAATTATTGAACATAATTGAAGGTAAAGTGACTAGTTTAATGCGCGATCCAGCCTTTAACACAGCAAACAGGCGCTAGTCTCTCTGTTTTCACTGGAGGTAACATCTTGCTTGAGACTCTCTTCAACTAAACGCTTTTTTTCTGTGTTTCCAAGCAAATTATTGGTCATTTTGAAATATATTTTACATATTGACAATATAATGCAGTGCAGTGTTGATTTAAAGAAAATAATCTTGAATTACACCAAGAGAACTAAAATTTTATGGGTGAAATGGCACCATGGGGTGACTTCTCTTCCACCCCAATGCCTTCTCTTCTTCCTTCTCCTCCACCCCCATTCTAAATCCCATCATCATCATCATCATCCAGGAGCCTTCTACATACACACCTCAAAGTAAGTGAACTTTTCTACCATTTTTGTTGAATTTAGGAAATTTTCGGTGAGCTGGAACCAATTACCCAAAAACCCATTGAAACAAAGGTTTCGGTTAACGAACGACCTTCTGGAACGGATTGAGTTCGTTAACGGAGGGGTCACTGTATACAGAAAAGCAGCTAAAGAGAATAATACCTTCCACCAGAATCTAGTAAAACTTGAAACATGGTAAAAATCCTGGAAAGTAGAGTTTAACACAGAAAAATGTAATGTCATCAATGTGGGCACAGAAACATACAGTACCTGTAATTACATATCATAGATTATTAAATAAAGATTTAAAGAATCTCAGACAAGAAAAAGATTTAGGCGTGATCATCTCAAGTGACCTCAGGGGTGAAGAACACAGCTCTGTGATCACTGGAAAAGTTATCATATGGTGGAATGATAAAAAGAACATTTGATTTTCTGTGCCCAGAAACATTTAATATTATGTATAAAAGTTTTGTGGGCCCACACCTGGAATTTGCTGTCCAGGCCTGGGGTCCATACCCAAGGAAAAACACCAATAAAATTTATGAAAATATAGAGAAGAGCTACAAAATTACTAGTCCTTTGTCAAGAAATCTGTCATAGGAAGAAAGGCTGAAGGAACTCGGATTAACTACGCTCTTGGAAAGGAGAAGGAAAGGTGACTAAAAGAAACATTTAAAATAATGAAAGGTATTGAAAAGATCCACAGGTCAAAGTCTTGCCAAGAAAACATAAATGATTTAAGAAGAAATTATCACAAAGAGAAGTGAACCATTAAAATAGACTACAAGTCTACCAAACAGCGTTACTAAGTTGACCACAGCAAACAACTTTAAGAAAAATTATGATAAACTAACACTGGATAATTACTCTAGTATACAGAGACATAAGTTGTTAAGTGGAGAAATAAAGTGGCAATAGGTGCAGACTAGTTTTGCTTATTTATACTGGTGAGTTATAGGGAGATAGTGCAAAAAAAATTAATAAAATGGTAATAATGGAGCAGATGGCTAATACCAGGAGTTGTTCGATTTTGTTAATTTTTTCCACAGACGTTCTTTGGATGATAGTAAGTAATAAAAATGATACAACAACTTATTACTTTAATTATAAGTATATTTTTTTTCTCTATGACCATAAATCACCTGTAATGGGCAAGGTATGAAGGATGAAGGAAATTGCAGGGTAAAACACAGTAACAAACTGATCACATGACGCTAAAATGATGTCTCTACGTGCTTTGTAAATTAAGAAATTAATTATTTACCGTATATATGGCTCCAAAAATCTGCCATTGTCATCTGCTCTGTTTATTTACACAAGTATCATGCTCGGTTAGAGTGAACTCTCACATCCACAAAAAAATTTAAATTAAACCATGATGCTTGAGCAAAGTTGCTTTCATTGGCACCAAATAACAAAATAAATACTGGGGGACAGAATACCCCAGCTAGGAAGTTTGGTAAGGTTAGGTAGGTCAGGTTCTATTAGATTCTGTGCATTGTCGTATCGTTTATATTAATTACTAATATCCAAAGAACATAAGTGGAAAAAATTTACTATTCTATAGCATTTCCATCGGAATTTTTTTTTTTTTAGTATTTTAACTGATAAAATTACCAACAATATTACTTGTTTAAAGTGGCAAGGCTTTGAAGTAGAGGGAAAATGAGGGGTAAAATACTAAAAATAATTCCAAAAACTTTTGAAAACCTCACCTAACATTTCCTAACCTTTAAAAATCTTAAAACTATAAAAAGTTTACCTTTACTGGAAAGGTAAACTTTTTACCGTAAAGGCTTTATGGCATATAAGATGCACAGCAGTGAGTATTTAGCAATTTTTCTTTTGTGTCTATTTTCCTCCTGTATCCATGGTTTTCTTGAAACAATATATAAGTTACAAAAAAAAAATACTCTTTTGCCAAACCAGTAAATAAGCCAAATGAAAGATTAAAACAGTCACCATTTGCATATTCGAGGTCTGTCCAAAAAGAAACCGAACTTTTTAAGAAACAAATACCTGCACAGTATATCGCTTTACTTACAACTTAATCAGACTTGTCTCCTTCAGTACTCCCCTCCACTGTTGATACACCGCTCCCAATGTTTTTTACCAGTTCTGGAACGCGTCCTGGAACACATTTTGAGGGATGGTGCGCAGGTCTCGTAGCGAATTTTCTTCTATCTCTTCTATCGTCTGAAATCGGCGACCTTTCAGGGTGGATTTCAACTTTGAATAAAAAAAAATTCCGCAGGGGCCAAATCCGGAGAGAAGGGCGGCTTGGGGATGATAGTCGTCTCGTGCTTCGCCAAAGAGTCACGGATAAGGAGCAACGCGTGAGCAGGTGCATTGTCATGGTGCAGCATCCAGGTCTTGTTTGTCCACGCCTCAGGCCTCTTCCTTTGCACTGCCTCCCTCAAACACTTCAGGACCTCCAAGTAAAACTCTTTATTGACTGTCTGACCACGTGGAACAAACTCATAATGAACGACGCCCTTCCAATAAAAAAAGACGATCAACATCACCTCCACATTTGACCGACTCTGACGTCCAGATTTGGGATCGTCTTCGGTGGATGTTCTTCCCCTTTTGAAACGCTGGTACCACACGTGACATTGCGTACGGCTCAAACAATCCTCCCCATAAGCCAGTTGCAACATTTGAAAGTCTCCTAAAAAGTTTTTCCCAATTTGAAACAGAATTTCACGCAAATAAGTTGCTCTTCAAGATCCTTCATTGTTCAACTTGCAACAAATCACCAAGTGCACTAAACACACGTTCACTCTTGCGCGTGTAGCTAGACGACTAATTGACATGGAGTGATGCGGCTAGTGTTAGACTAAAGGTCAAGGTCACCGCTACACAGCGCACCCATTGCGAGCACGCTGCGCCGGGGCTATTTAAAAAGTTTGGTTTCTTTTGGACAGACCTCGTATACAGTACAGTACATCTGTACACCCCGTTTACCATAGCACTGGCAACACTACCTCTGCCGATTCCCTAGCAATGCTCCCCACCACCAACTGCACAGCCATCCTCCTGTTCCCCCACTAAGCCAGCTAACTCGTTTACAAAGAGATGTATATATTCCTTATATGTGTTTGCCCTTAGGACAATTATTTCTTTTAGTTTTTCACACTATGTATGTAGGATGGTGTGTGCAGTTATACCAATCAAAATAAATGAAGAAAGTTACGTATCTAGCCTGGCTACATAGGTAAGTCTAACCTGGCTACAATGCCGCCAGTGATGTTAAAAGATGTAAATGTTAAAAGAAAGTTATCTGTAAATCTTCATTTGTATCAGGTTTTTGTAGATTGAAAAATGTTACAGGTATTGCATTAATAAATTGTAATGCTTGTAAGAGTTCAGAAATGGTTACTGCTTAGCTACCTCGGAAGAGTTGGGTGTCTGCCGGACAGATGTTATCGTCTCAGGTTATAGATCGATCTTTTATATTTACAATAATTATATTTTAATTAAAGGTAAAATTGCCAATTACAGCAACCTAGCCTATTATCATAGAAAAAATAGTTCTATCGATTGAGTGTAGTGAATTTCCGGAGTTGGGTGAGGTAGAATTTAACCTACTGGAGACAACAACGGGGGGATTCATTAGCTTGCAGGAGACTGCAGCTTCACAAATAGGATGCAGGCTGATTTTTTTATCCATTTTCAGGCAAAAAAGTGTGTCTTATATGTCGTAAAATACGGCACCTTATTCATTTTTTCAGTGTTTAGTAGGTGATGGTGTTGTTTTCAATGTTCAGATGAGGAGGGATCCATAAACATTTCAACATTTTTACAAGTTAGGAAAGATTAGGTAATGTTTTCAAAGGTTTGTTTGGTATTATTTTTAAGTAGGAGGTAGTAGGTCGCTACCAAACAGGGAGGTACTACCACCTGGGAAGATATTGTAAGCATAATGTGTTGTCTAATGGTAGACCCTGCTGCCATATGGCATCACGAAAGTTGTGACCAAGTCCCAGGTTTCTGACCTGACTTTCTGCCTCATTTACACACAATTGCAGGGTCTCAATTGTCTCTCTTACTATTGACAACACAACATATACAACCGTACTCACTCTTGATCTGTTCTATTTTTTTCTATTCTTTTATTCTCCTATGATATCAGTTGACAATAATATTGAAGTGGGGCCTCCTCGGATGGGTCATGGTCGGGAAGGTAGTGGACACCAGGGCCAACCTGATCATAATCAAACTACTGGGGCCTCAACTAACGCCACCGTGGTTGCTGGGGGAGCGGCTTTTTTCACACTTCATTTTTCCAACATTCGTGGACCTCTTACTTCTATCTGAACTTCAACTGACCAAAGCAGCTTCACCCAAACCTTTTCAAGTCTCCAACTACAACCTTTATACCTCCTTCTGTTCTAAGGGAGGTGTATGCGCCTACTGCAACACAAGTACACCTATAGCTCGACTCACGGATCTTGGATCTTCCCTTTATGATGTCATCTGGCTCAAAATATCTCTACCTACTGTGACTATTTTTCTTTGTTTCCTATACTGTTCTCCCAACTCTACCAACTATTTCGAACTCTTTGACTATCTCACTTCTTGCCATGAGTCGTTGCTATCCACACACCCCAACACTGAGATCCTCTACCTTGGAGATTTTAATGTACAGTCACATTCAAGATTCTTCAAACACTGCTGAAGACAGCTGGCAACTCAAGGCCGTTTGTTTACTATACTACGTAGTGAAAATTATGAATGAATGTAAAATTGATCGGTGATTGGTTACTGTGAGAGGTTGGAGTCATAGACCACGTTCTTTATAGACTTTATTCTAACAGCGTCAGCTGGAGACTGGCAACCGGGCGCTGCCAAAGACAAGCCCCCATCTCAACATGGGAAAACATATCGTACGATGGTACAATCTTACATCTCCCCCCCAAGTTAAAAGGAAATGACAATGCACATTTGAACTAACAAAAGGAAAACAATGCATTCATAAAAACAACAATAATGCAGGAAAAACGAGTCAAACAAAGGAAAAAAAAAAAAATAAAATAAACCTCTAAACTGATTTTACATCACATACACTACACCACGTAGTCCGTCAACCAGCCCGGAGGCCTACGGCCTCTCCTGGGCCTGGCCGCGCTCGACTGGGGAGGGGCCGTGGGTGCGGAGGAGGGCGCGGGTATGGAGGGCACAGCAGAAGGGGGGCCAGGAGGCACAGCTTGGTGCACCACCGGAGTAGTAGGCACAGGTGTGGAGCCGTTTCGCAGGTGGCGTCTGTTGCGGATGGACACCCTGCCACTGCCACCCAACCTGACGGCATACTGCCTGTGAGGGCGGGCTTCCACCACTATGCCTGTCCTGTCCCAGAGCTTGGTAGCTGCGTCCTGCACACGCACCTGCGTGCCCACGACTAGGGGAGCCAGCTGGCGGGATACCTCCCTCCGCGACAGGACCCCATCCTGTGTTTCGGCCAAGCGCACCTCCCTCATACGAAGTGCCCGCCGCCAGTGCTGGTCCACCTTATAGTGCTGTCTGGCCACGGGAACGCCGTCACGGAGCTGGCGGCCGGTGGCAAGTTGGGCGGGCGACTTGTTCACCCCCCGCAGAGGCGTGTTCAGGTACTGGAGGAGGGCCTGGGATGTCCTATCGCAGTCCAGGCTACCCCCGGGCCCAGTGTTATCCCTGAGGAGCCTCTTGGCAGCCTTGACCCCAGCCTCTGCCCTGCCATTGGACTGGGGGAAGTGGGCCGACGAGAGGCGCACCTCGACCCCCCATGACTTGAGGAAATCTGTCATCTCAAGGCTGGCAAGGTTGGTACCTCCATCTGTGGAGATCTGCTCAGGTACCCCCCACCTCGTGAAGTAGGCCCGCAGACTGGCGATGATTTTTCCAGAGGTGACCTCGTTGGGGAAGTGGGCGATCTCCAGCCAACCTGTCAGTCGGTCAGCATATGCTAGGTAGGTGCGGCCCTGCAGGTGGAACAAATCGGCCACCACTTGTTGAAAGGGATAGTCTGGCGCTGGGGTCAGAACCAACGACTCCGGAGGCTGGGAAGGGGCGTGGGTCTCGCAAGCAGCACACCGGGACCGATGATACTGCAGGTCACCTTCCATGCCAGGCCAATAGACAGACTGCCGGGCCCGCCTGAGCATTGAGTCGAGGCCCTGGTGCCCCACATGCAGGTTAACGGCGACCCGGTGGCGGAGGGAGTCGGGGATGACAAGGCGCACGCAGCCCTGGTCAAAGGTGTAGGTGACCAAACCCCTGACCACAGCCAACCTGTCCCTCACCGAGAAGTAAGGGCGCAGACAGGCCACCTCCTGTGATTTGTGGGGGTGCCAGTCGCCCGCCAGCACCCTCGACACTAGAATCTGGTACACTGGGTCGTCCTCAGTCACTTTGCACACTGTGTCTTTGTCCATAGTGATGCACCCATCCTGATCCAGTGCTGCGATTGTTACTGCACACACTGCAGCGCACAGGTCCTCCTCTTGGTCCATGTCCTCCGCATCGGGCGCCGCCCTGAGGGAGGGGAAGCGGGATAGGGCGTCAGCTGCACAGTTCCGCTTCCCTGGCAAGTACTTGACCGTGAACCGGAACTGCAGGGTCTTCTCCTTGAGCCTGAACAGGCACGGATTCGCCATATCCGTGAGGGCTCTGTCCCCTAGCAAGCCAACTAAGGGGCGGTGGTCCGTCACCAGAATGAGGTTCAGGCAGCCAAGGAGGAACAGCCTGGCCTTGCGCAGGCACCATACCACAGCCAGGGCCTCCCCTTCTACTGCAGCATAACCGGCCTCGGCCGTGCTCAGATGTCGGCTACCACACACAGCCAACCGCCACCCTCCTCTGCAGCAGAAGGGCGTCTCTGGAGAGGCACAGGCACAGTATTGTTGCAGGACGACGAAGCCGATGCCCTCCCTGCTCCAATCAGTGACAGCTGCCGTAGGCCTGGATTTGTCGTAGTACACCAAGCCGTCTCTGGCCAACTGACAGATGGTGTCCTGGGCCTGGCGAAACTTGAGCCGCAGCTGGTCGTCCCAATACACCTGCTTGCCCACTGGCTTCTTGAGGAGCTCACGGAAGGGCTCCATCACAGGTGCAGTGGCAAGGAAGGGAGCCAACTGATTAACCAGGCCATGCCAGGACCTGATGTCAGTGATTGATGGCTGATCCGGCATGGGGAAGTCCTTGATGGCTGACAGACGTTGGGCAGTGGGCTGGTACAGGTCCCACCCCAGGAGGAAACCCACAAACTCAGCTTCTCTCCTGCAGAACAAGAACTTTTCTGGTTTCAGCGTGATACCTGTGCGAGCGCAGGTCTCCAGAAAATCGTAAGTGTGCCAGAACGCCCCCTTCACACTGGAGTCATAGAGGAGAGTGTCATCCACGCACTTGTACTTGCGGGGCACATCCTGAATAGCGTCGTCAAACCTCTTGGTGTAAGCATCTGACGCTGAGCAATGTCCCATGGGCGTCCTGCAGTATCGAAAACGTCCCCACGGCGTGATGAATGTGGTCAGGCGTCTACTCTCCTCCTCCAACTCCACTTGATGAAATCCCCAAAAGGCATCGGCGATGGTTTTGAACGAGTGCACTGGCACCCCAGACACCATGTCGAATGGTGCTGGTGTATTGTGTCGTACGTCTGGCCAGGCAGTGGTGGGAACAGCCGCGGAGGCAGTGGCAGCTACCTCAGACTCACCGGTGACGTCATCACCAACCGCCACTGCCTCGGCAGCTACCTCAGACTCACCGTTGACGTCATCACCAACCGCCACTGCCTCCGCGGCTGTTCCCACCACTGCCTGGCCAGACGTACGACACAATACACCAGCATCTCTCACTGCTGCCTCAAATAACATGCATTTGTTTCTAAGCACTTCAACACTATTATAACTAGAGTACCCCTGGAAAATTTCCCTTTTCAACACTGGGTTACTCAGGCCCACCATAACTTTACGTAATAGCATGTACTCAGAGAGGTCGTTATCACAGGTGGGACATTTAAATTCACACTCCACTGCCTCTGAGAAGCATCGTTGAAAATACCTTTTCATGGGCTCCTCTTCACCTTGTTTGCTATTGAAAAACTCGTTCCATTTCACAGCTTGGTTTGAAGATTGAAGAACCATTCCACTGATGGCGTCCAGGGCTTCTTTGGGCGAGAGCTGCTCCCACTGACCGCTGGGGTATCTCGAGTCAATCACTCTTTGGAGTGCGGGGACGCAGTTCAGGCGAATGTGGAGTGTGGCCACCAGTTGTGGCCACCCGTTCAACAGCACCCATGACTCCATGGACCGCCTCCATGTCCTAAACGCAGCTGCTGGCATTTCTGCCTCACACTTCTCTGGAGCGACAGCTGCTGAGGGCTTCATGACCGGCATAGAAGCATGACCACCGCCAGCACCTAGAGACGCCATCTGAGCCATCAAAGCACTCATGGCCTGCTGCTGGGCGCGCGTGGTGTTCCCGGCCGGTGTAGAGAAGCCCTGGCGTCCCTTTGAGGGCGTCGAGAATCGTGGACGTGTAGGGGCCATGTCAGCGTTCTTGTCAGGGCTGTAATGGTGTGTCGGGCCCCGACATATCCTACTCACTGTGCGCCATGTGAGAGGTTGGAGTCATAGACCACGTTCTTTATAGACTTTATTCTAACAGCGTCAGCTGGAGACTGGCAACCGGGCGCTGCCAAAGACAAGCCCCCATCTCAACATGGGAAAACATATCGTACGATGGTACAATCTTACAATATATATATATATATATATATATATATATATATATATATATATATATATATATATATATATATATATATATATATATATATATATATATATATATATATATATATATTCAGAAATTTCAAATGCCCCGCCATTAGCGATACTGAGCGTTCAAGGTCGTCTGAGGGAAGAGAGCGCTCCCTGCACATAGCGAGAGTTTGGGGAACTAGGCCTAAGTGATATTAAATGTAATTTGCCGAATTAATAATGATGCGATTCATGAAGTTAAGGGACTATTATTGAATTTGAAATTATTATAGATCGTTTATCAGTCTGAATAATGTTACGGGTGTCCCAAGGAGTTATTAGTTAGGCGGAAAATATGTCACGTAGGCCTAAGCTGACGCCTTGAGAGGACGCGACGCTGGCTCTCCCTCAGTCACGGGGAGCAGTCAGACATACAAGACGTCCCTGCGCGTCCGTCACAGGAATAGTCACGTGGCCTAGTCACCTGTGTTGCACTATTGCAGTATAACAAGTAAGTCTCATTCGATCTCAGACAGGGTTAGATAGGGCAGTGGTAAAGTAAACTAGAGCTAACAGTGAGTTCATTTCAGGGTTTCCGTCAGAACCCACTTGACCGGAGTTGACCGGAGTTGACTGCGAGAGATTGACTGCCGTTTGAGACTGCCGTTGATGATTGAGGGTGGCGATTGTCGCCATTGGACCGATCAGTGTAGGCCTGTCTCTGTTTAGCGGGGTATCAAAGGATCTCTTGAGTGAACGAGTGCTCCCGAC
>NW_024755171.1:0-10142 GCF_018991925.1 Homarus americanus
AATCATGGTACTGTCTTGATGTGGGTTTTGTTTTTGGGATAGCCTCTTCTGCCGCTAGGTGAAACGCCTCGACCAATTGGTGGTGGAGGGTTGTCTCATCCGCGGGTGCTGCGCCGGCCGGCTGTGATTTTTCGCGCCACTTAGCCAGGTGTTTCTTGAAGAGTCCCCAGTCTGCCTTTTGAGTGTTGTATCTCCATCTCGGGGGGGGTGGAGTGGGGAGTTTGTTCACCTTCAGCGTTGTTAGGGTGGCGAAGTGGTCACTGGTCAGCGTGGGGTGTATCTGCCAGGAGGCCGAAGGCTGTAGTGCACTGGAGACGAAGGTTAGATCTAGCCTTCCTCCCCTAGTGTGGGTGGGCTCTCCGGTGTTTAGGAGGCAGATCTCGGGTGTATCTTGAAAGGTGGTGTATAGGTGTAGGCCGTCTTCATTTGTGGGGCTTGCTGAGCTTAGGAAGGGATGATGTGCGTTGAAATCCCCTCCTATGAGTGTGGCGTGGTCAGCGGCCGAAGCAAATAATTGAGTAACCTCCAGTGAGCCCCTTGGGTTCTTGTAGATGTTGTGAACAGTTAATTCCCGTTCTTGGAGGGTTACTTTGACGGCCTGTGTCTCGATGTTTTCCCCACACGGAAATTGCTGCGTGACATCGGCGGAGGGTATGCTTGACTTGACCAAGATCATACATCCTCTTGTTGACGCCTGCGTGAAATGCCTCCTGTATGTCTTGTAACCGCTGAATTTGAAACAGTGGTGTTCTTGTAGAAGTGTTTCTTGTAGGAGTATGATGTCAAGCTTGTCCTTGGCTGCTGCTTCTTGTAGGAGGTGTTTTTTGTTTTTGATGCCCTGAGCATTCCATGTAAGGATGTTCAGGGTGCTGACGTTTTCCACCACTGTTTCATCGGGGACTTCTGGTGCTTCTCGATGGAGATGTCCAAGCTCGATTCCAACTGGATCAAGTCCATGTCTTCGTGTTCTGTGGTTTTTGCCTTCTGGGCCGTGGTTCGGTTCAGGGGAGTTGAAACGTCCAGTTTCTTTCTGGGAGCTGTGGGTATCTTGGGAGCTGTTGGTATCTTGGGTTCTCTGGTGGCCTTCCTCGGTGTAGAGTGTACCTCGGCTGTTACTCGTGTGCGGACCGGCGTGGCTTCCTCCACTGAGGTGTCTGGAGCTGTGGTGACTTGCCCGAGGACGCTCCCCATGAGTAATTGGAGCTGTGTGGGTTGGATCTTGTGGCCCAGTAGTCCGGCTAGGCCCTCCGCGAAGGTTGTCAGTACCTTGGCTAGGTCTGATAAGTGTATCATTCCTTCTGGTGCCTTGGTGTGTGCTTCTTTTGTCTTTCTCGTGGTTGTCGTTGTCTGCTGTTTGGGTGGCTGAGGTGTGGCTGTAGTGAGGCCAGGAAACTGGGCTGCACTTTGGGTGTTGACTGGCTGAGGAGGTTGTCTTTGTTGTTTGGGCCTTTGGGTTCCCCACACGAAGGTACTTGGTGGGGCTGGTGTGTAGGCGGTGGGGGCCGGTCTTGCTGCTGGTCGGTTTGCCTGGACCCTCTTTGTTCTCTCGGAGCATCCAGGATTCCAGGCGTGGTGTTTGCCCCCGCAGTTGGCACACTTGGGGGCAATTTTTTCCCCATTTTTCAACTTGGTGAGGCAGGAGTGTGTGCCGTGCTTCTGTGCGCAGACTGCGCAGATTTCCTTGTACGTGCACTTTGTCTGATGGTGCCCGTATTTCTGGCATCTGAAGCACCGCAGGGGCTCTGGGACGAAGGGCCTCACTTCGTAGATCCCCCAGGTTTTGAGGTCTATGGTGCTGGGGGGTGAGCCGTAGTGCGTTATGAGCACTTGTTTCGTGGTGGCCGTCTTGTCGGACAGGGGAGAGCATCTCTCGGCTTTTAGGATCTTCGGGTGGTTCTCCAGGGGTTCGAGAGGTAGTTCCTTTGGGTACCGGAGGACTACCGACTTCATCAGTTTCTGGGCGGGGGCTAGCTTGGTTGAAGTAATGGTGGTGGTGCTTTGCAGGTAAGTGTCGAGGGTGGTGGCGGAGTTCTTGTCTTTGGGGTGAACGATCATCTCCCCCTTTAGGTTGGGCCGCATTGAGAACTTGGCCAGAGGATTTAGCTTTTCCATCTCTGTGACGGCGGCATATGTTGTTTTTGCGTCCGTTTTCGTGATCCGGAATTTTGGCAGTGTCGTTGGAGGTGAGCTGGTGGTGGTGATGGGTGCCTTTGGGGCTGCTTGACGGCATTCGTTTCCCGAAAAAGCACGTCGGCGTTTCTTGTTTTCTACCTTCGTCCAGTTGTCCTCAGTAGCGGTAGCAGTGGTGGTGGTGGTGGAGGTGGTGGTGGTGGTGGAGTTGTTGGAGGTGGTGGCAGTGTTCCTAGTTTTCAGGGCTTCATTGAAGGCTCGTAACTGGTCTGCTTTCTCTGTGCGAAGCCTGTCGTGGTTCGGGTCGTCAGGTTGGCGGTTCAGGCGGGGATCGCGGTTAGGAGGGCGTACGCGCTCCATAACCGGGTTGTTGTTGTTGTTGGTTTTTTTTTTTTTTTTTTTTTTTTTTTTTTTTTTTTTTTTTTTTTTTTTTTTTTTTTTTTTTTTTTTTTTTTTAGATCCTGCCTATTCCGGTTGAGTAAATAGCAAAGGAATTACAGCACTCCCCACTAGCTGGTGGTCGTAGAGTGGTTCCTGAGCTTCTCTCACGGAGCCCCGATTGGGGAAGCCTACTTCCTAGTGTATGTGACTGCTCACTTATAGACGTGAGCTAAGTGTGCCTATTTGGGAAGGATAAGGATGGCTACCCTCTTTCCAGGTGGACCCGCACGATCACGGTTTTCCTGGAAAGACTCGGCTGGGGAGGGTTTTGCTCCGACCCCCTTTCGTGTTCACAATCTCCTGGGAGGGAGGTGAACAGTTACAGGGGGGACCGCAGGACGAATACACTTTTGAGGGTGCAGGTCCCTAGGCCAGAGCGAAAAGGAAAAATAGTAGTAGAAGGAAAAGGGCTCAAACCACGCCGGGAATATCGCGCTATAACTGCTCTCCAGCTGGAGTGTGGGTCACTCACACCACCAGTGGGGAGGGCAAGCTAATGCTCGATAAACCGAGAACGCTCGTGAGTTGTTGTGGACGATGACAGTCGTGGGTGCTCCGGTCCGGGAAGATGGCCAACAATGGTACAAGGGAGAGGGCGGTCTTCAGAGTTCCGGGTCCAGCAGGAGGTCTTGTTGAGAGGTCTTCATTCGTTCAGGAGCGATGCGATGAGTCGGCGGCCTGGCAGGCGGGCGGGCTTATATACAGACATTCTCCACCTCAGTGGCCACCTCATTGGCCACGAGTGCCGCATGCGTCATCCGCAAGCTACGCCCCACCTCCAAGAGGGAGGGACGGCCTTGGATGAACGATACTACCGCTGCGTCCACAGCACGCCACCTACTCCCACCAAACCGTGGGCGAAGCCATTGGAGCCAAGACCACCACAGAGAGCAGACACGCAGAGCGACGGGGAAGCCGGAGATCAAACGGACATAGCTGATTCGCTAGTTCTGGGACCTCTCCCACCTTCCCACCAACCTTGGAATTCACAAGCACCTGACTCCATTCTCCAACTGACAATTCTGTTGATTCAATCGACACATTGAGCCTCTCCTACAGTATCGGACCTCCCTTAGGAACCCCGAATGCTGCTGAGGGGCTTGGTGTGAAGAAAGAGTCAGCAGTAAGTTTTCAGATCTTTTTCTACCACTCTAACCTTTATCTTCCGTGCCGTGAAAGGACCTATTCCCCTGTCAGTTGACGTACAGGGGAGTATTCGTCTGGAAACGCCCTCTGTCCCCACACCTCGCTAGTGCGTGTTTGTGTGAAGGTCGGGGGGTCAGCACAGCCTGCCGATTCGCCTGGGGACCTCTGTGATAGTGCAGGGCCTCCCCTACGTGAGGGGCGCAGGAAATTAGGGACAATTTGTTAGGGGAGATCTCCATAAATCTCCAATTCCACCAGTTAACATGCCTTCAATTAAACTCAAAGTGGACCGTACCATCCAACAGTGCACAGACCTTACTTCACTCATTTTTCAGCTGACTTTGATCTTCCAAATACGTTCCTTCACCAATGACGACATTATTAAAGTATTTGTACAGAATGACGAAGACGCCGACCTATTCCACTCCCCAGCATTGAACAAAAAACTAAAAGACAATGGCTTAACGGTCCTCAGCTCACCCGAATACCGCGCAAAATGCACCCTCATATGTAGAAAAATCATCCCCCATATCCTTGACAATCCTAACCTATTGACAGACCTCAACACACACAACACCTCCCAAATGACATATGCAGCCCGGATGGGAACTCTCCCCATGTTGAAAATCACTACAGCTACACAAACTGACGCCATCAAATTGAAATCCAACGGAATTAAATTCGGCAATAACATCATCCCCTCACATAACATCGAATTCCAACACTACATCCCAGTCCACCAATGCTACAACTGCTATCAATTTGGACATACCACCAACCGTTGCAGTAACTCACTGACCTGTTCAAAATGTGCCAATCAAGGCCACTCATACAGAAACTGCACTGCCACTGTTACTAGATGCTGCAATTGTAAAGGCCCACACTCTGCCGTCAGCAACAAGTGCCAAATCAGACTCAACAACAGCACAACACCTCTCCCTCCCCGCCTACGCCTACCCTCACCTCCCACTGCACCTCCTCCTCCTCCCCACCACTCACTCCCTACTCCCACGACTCTCTCCACCCGCACTTGCTGGACCAACAACCTGACCGCCCCCTCCCTTCCCCCGACACTGACGCAAAAATCACCACCATCATACTTCTGGCACATTCCCTAAGCAACGGTAATAGATCACTTTTTCTAAATCTGGTAATTGAGGGTTTGAAGGCTAACGGCCTCCCTACCATAAACATTCCTGACTCCTTCAGAACCGGTCCCGACCTCATCTTCCCCACTGCCCCCATCTCCGACCGTACCAACATGCCCCCCCCACCCCCCAGAGAATCCACTGTCTCCTTCCTCCCCTCCACTTCTGCCATGCCTACACCTGACTTATCTCACCATTCTACCATTACCTCACCCCCCAAAGTAATCAGTCCAAAACATACCAGCCCCTCCACCTCGACCTTGCCTACACCCGACTTCTCCCACTTGACTACGTTGAACTCCCGGACCACGAACACCCAAACCAAACCCGATCCTCCCCTAACACCCCAGACTCCCAAGAATAAAATGGCAGCCCTTCCCCCCACAGAAATAGTGGTCAAGACCCCTAGACCAAAGAGGAAGAACACCTCCCCCCTTTCTCCCTATACACCTGACAGCAAAAGAATTATACAATACACTCATCCAACCAAATCAATAATCAAAGTAAACCTATACGGCACTACCCCTAAGGAAACGGAAATCAACCCCGACACGAACCTAGCACACTCCCCTCAACCTCCCGACTCCCCCACACACAGTCACGTAACTGCCCTTCCCTCACTTGCATACACAACACTCATACCACCACCACGCTCACAGTCACTCGACAATTTAGACCTCATCCCTGCACCTCAGAATTTCTATCTTTAAGTACTAAACAGACCAAACACTCCCCTCCCACCTCCCTTGTATTAATATCTTCCCTATAACCACACCCAACAATTTCCCCCCAAATTAAAACCTAGCCTCTCCTTAACCCTCACCCAACGATTCCCACCCAACCTAACCAAATCAACCTAACCTCTCCTCAGCCCACACCCAACGATTCTAATTAACCTAACCCAATCAACCTAATCCTAACTTAAGACCACCCCCTCATACCCAAACCACCACCAACTCAAACTCAAGACCACTCTGACAAAAAAATAAAAAACCTAACATACCCAGCCGTTACTAGCAATCCCACACAAAATAAAAAATAACCATTCTACCATTAACTAACCACACCCTATCACTCCTCCCAAAACAAATACCTAACTTACCCATCCCATACTAACTCAAATGACATGTACGTTTCCCTTAGCCAATGAGGTTGGTGAGAGTTCCACAGTGCCTACGCAAGCCCTCTCCCTCAAGAATGTTACCAACACTGTTTTATGGGCACCTCCCTTAGCCAATAAGGTCGGAGAGGTGTACCTAATAAAAACGGTACCAAATTGCAGACGACATTGAACGCCTCTCTTAGCCAATAAGGTCGGGGAGGGGTGCAATGTACCTGTACACAAACCCTCTCCCTCAAGAATGGGGCCAGAACTCACAATACCTGCAAGAAAGAGAGAATGCAATAATTAACCCAACTCTGCCAACCACTAACAAAACCTACAATCCTCCCAAAAGAAAAACTTAACCCACCCAACCTTACTCACAACCCCTCTTAGAAATCAATACCTACAATCCTCCCAAGATAAAAACTTAATATACCCGACCTTTCTAACAAGCCCCTTTGACCCTCCTAATAAAAAAAAAAGAAAATAAATAAATAAAATAAATAAAAAAATAAATAAAAACATATGACGCAATACAACTATTCATTAGCAACACAAAACATATCATTCCTAAGAAATCCTACCATACCATAAATTAACCCAAGAACCTCCAAAGCCCCCCTTTCCCCCTTTCGCCTCCCTTTTCCTCTCCTCTCCTCCCCCCTCCTCCGGACAACCGAACCATACCTGACCTTATAACATTATCCTAACCCTCCCTCTCTCCCCTTACATTTACATGCAAACACATACACACTCACACAACAACCCCCCTTAAGCAATTTTAATTCACCTTAAATTAACATACAACCGCCACCCCCATCAATCCCCAAACACAAACTCCCCCCCTCCCTCAACCAATCTCCAAACACAACATCCCCCCCCCGCCAGACAAAGCCACCTTACCAAAATCGACCTAACTCAAGACTGAAACCTAACAACCTATATCTCACTCTCATCTCCGTTCACAATTTGACATAGCTCAAATCTGCCTCCTGCCATTACTAAACAACTCTCCTACGATACACTCATCCTTCCTCACTACGAATACTTTGACATTTCAAACTCAAAGATTCTAAACTCTTCCTCCAACTCTCTCCATTTCTCTCTGACATAGCTAAAAGACCCACAACTCTCAGAACCTAATCAAACATACCCAACGTCTGTGACATCCAATTCTTAATAAAATTGACCTAACTCTAGACTGAAACCACTCAACCTATATCTCATTCTCGTCTCCGTTCATAATTTGACAAAAAAGCTCAAATCTGTCTGCCGCTATTACTAAAAACTCTCCTACGATACGCTCATCCTTCCTTACTATGAATACTTTGACATTTCAAGCTCAAAGATTAAAAACCCTTCCTCCAACTCGCTCCGTTCCTCTTTGACATAGCTCAAAGACTTTACCTTCATCTCTCTCCAAACAACCCTACGACTAGCAAAATTTCTATATTTTCACCTTCTCTGTTTGATTTGATCGTGTGCTGCCTGTGCGTCCGTCCACCTGCGTTTCTCGGCTTGCGCCGCCGCCATGGCGGGGCGGTTCTTCCTACGTTTTACCAACACTGCCTGCTAGGACGACAATCAGAACACCCGCGTTGGCCCTTTGCTTGCCCTGACCTGCTCCCGCCCTCCCTCTGCCTCGTCCTGATTGTTGTTGTTGCACCCTCACGGGCATTTTGCCTACCCCCTCACGCAAGCGGTGTTTAGCCACTGCACCTGTTCTCTCCTTCTAAAATTCACTTCCATCCTATCTTTTTTCTTCCTCTGAACCTCCTTCCCCCCTGTCACTAGCATTTTTCTAGTTCTTCTAGGGCGAAGCCACACCAGGACCACCTGTAGTAGCAACCACAACAACATGACTGGACGAGGCAAAGGAGGCAAGGGACTTGGAAAGGGTGGCGCCAAGCGTCATCGTAAGGTGCTTCGTGACAACATCCAGGGTATCACCAAGCCCGCCATTCGTCGTCTAGCTAGGCGTGGAGGTGTTAAACGTATATCCGGCCTCATCTACGAGGAGACCCGCGGCGTCCTCAAGGTGTTTCTGGAGAACGTCATCCGTGACGCCGTCACCTACACCGAGCACGCAAAAAGGAAGACCGTCACCGCCATGGATGTGGTGTATGCCCTGAAACGGCAGGGCCGCACCCTTTATGGTTTTGGTGGTTAATCAACCTGATGGACGGGCGCACACCACCACCACCACCACCACCACCACGACAAACAAATATACGGACCTAATTTTAGGTCCACATTTCAATCGCTAAAGAGTTGGTTAGACACTGAGTAAATCGTTGAAAATATATCCAATAACATGATCCTCTCTAATTCTGGACTTGTGGTATGAGTATAGGTTGTGCGTGAACGTGTTGGAACCACTTCCTAATAATTGTCAGTCAGTCAGTCAACATTCACCTAACCTCCAGGTACCTCACCTAACTTCCTGTAGCGTCACCGAACCTCACGAAATGTAACCCAATGTAGTTTATAATCTATCCTAACATGACATAACATAACCACGCACTATATTACTTCGGTAAGAGTAATGAGTTTTAATACACAAAGTTGCAGTTATCATTCATTCATCCATACATACATACATACATACATACATACATACATACATACATAACATGCTAGTGGCAGGGGGGATTGAAGTGAATTTTAGGAGGATAGAATAGGTGCAGTGGCTAAACAGCGCTTGCGTGAGGGACTTTAAGCAGCAACTCGCCTGGATGCGGCAGGATAGAGTCAGGTCAAGCGTCCGGTGCATGTTGGGTTCCGCCATGGTTTCTCAGTGTTTGGTCGGCTTGATTGTGTGTGTTGTTTTCTTGTTTGGAGGAAATGTCTTGGTATTCTTCTTCTTAGCTGGAAGTTGATTTTCTTCTAACTCTTCTCCTCTTGTTGTTCGTCTTCCTCGTGTCTGCTATCATTCTGTAAAGACTCTCTATATGTATGTAGGTATGAGTGAGTAACAGTTGCCGGTTACAGTGATACTTCATATTCGCTGGTGTTGTACTGTATGGCTTCGGTATTTCTTAATATACAAACGGCACCGTTAGGGGATTGAGGTATTTAAAAACCAGCCTGCATTACTTATATATAGAAATAAATAATGTGGCTTGGACAATAATGACGACTACTCTCTCCTACCTTCCCCAAACAAGGGCTTTTCGAAAGTATACATTGAACACAAATGACTTAGTACATCATAAATTGGTGGTTTAACAAAAGCCCTCATTAGAGAAAGGTGAAGGAGCACACAGTGAACATACAGATTAATGTTTGCACGCGTAGATCATGTAAGGTGAGATGTTGAACACCAGACACGTAGTGTAGTAACTCCCTCACAGATGGCGTTATGAGGGGCCTGATGATGTAGCAGTTACCTCACAGATGGTGTTATGAGGAAATTCACATGATGATGCTGTAGCAAAACATTCACTACGTGTTGTCGTAGCATCTTGGGGACACCACGTGGTCGACATGACTTACTCATTCAAGTGGGTGAGGTGTGGTCCCAGGCCTCTCTATCGTGGAGTCTCAGGGGAAGTATAACTGGGTACCTGGGACCTCACTGTGTGAAGGTGGTTAGCTAGCTTGGGTAAGACTCAACTGCCGAGTTGTTTTTCACTGAGTTAAGCACTGTTCACCACTATTCATCACTGGTTCCATTCCTTTGCCAAATGAGATAGTACCTTATGGCAAGAACTTGTTGATAGTCGGCTGGGGAGGAGGGGTCAGGGGAGTGAGTTGGTATGGGCCAACATATAAATAATAATAATAATAATAATAATAATTAACGGTTTATTGAAAGAGCTTGGCAGCCAGAAGACTGAAAATATACAGTTACATATTTGGGGAATGGGTTACGAATTACAAATAATATACAAGTAACATGAGTGACACAAATAAGACATATAATAACTAGCTGGGGAAAAGCTCAAACTACAGTTCATTTCAACATAGTGACAGTGCAAGGAGTAGTGTTTACTGGGAGTGAGTACACTGATTTATTACAAGTTATCGATAATTTTTACAATGGTTGGGACTGGGCTGTTCTTATAGCGATCAGTTCGTGCACGTATGGGCTGGGCTGGATGGATGCGGTTGTGGTGTCGAAGAGCAATTCTCGGACTAGGGATCTCAGGCGGTAGTAGGAGCCGGTGTCG
>NW_024755172.1:0-18028 GCF_018991925.1 Homarus americanus
TATCATAAAAAATGGGAAATATCTACTTTCCGGGAAAGCAGTGATTACCAACTTAATGAAAATAGATTATCATGAAAACGGGAAATTTGTATCATAAAAATGGGAAATATCTACTTTCCGCGAAAGTTTCTAGATAACCAACTTTCCCAAAATTGATTATCATAGAAACGGGAAATTTTAGAATAAAAATGGGAAATATCGACTTCTGGGAAAGTTTCTAGATAAACCAACTTCCCGAAAATAGATTATCATAGAAAACGGGAAATTTGTATCATAAAATGGGAAATATCTACTTTCCGAAAGTTATTAGATTACCAAATTTGTCAAAAATAGATTACTCATAGAAAACGCAAAATTGTATCATAAAAAAATGGGAAATATCTACTTCCGAAAGTTATAATAGGATAACCAATTTAAGCCGAAAATAGATTATCATAGAAAACGGGAAATTTGTATCATAAAAATGGGAAATATCTACTTCCGAAAAGTTGAATAGATTACCAAATTTGCCGAAAATAGATTATCATAGAAAACGGGAAATTTGTATCATAAAAATGGGAAATATCTACTTTCCGCAAAAGATTTAGATAACCAACTTTCCCGAAAATAGATTATCATAGAAAACGGGAAATTTGTATCATAAAAATGGGGAACATCTACTTTCCGCGAAAGATTCCTTATAACCAACCTTCCCGAAAATTGATTATCATAGAAAACGGGAAATTTGTATCATAAAAAAATGGGAAATATCGACTTTCCGGGAAAGTTTCTAGATAACCAACTTTCCCGAAAATAGATTATCATAGAAAACGGAAATTTGGTATCATAAAAAATGGGAAATATCGACTTCCGGAAAGTTAAGGATTACCAAATTTACGAAAAATAGATTATCATAGAAAAACGGTTCCCAGGACATAAAAAATGGAAATATCTACTTCGGGAAAGGTTAACTAAACCACAAATTTGCCGAAAATAGATTATCGGCAGAAAACGGGAAATTTGTATCATAAAAAAATGGGGAAATATCGACCTTCCGGGAAAGTTGGTTAGATTACCAAATCGCCGAAAATAGATTATCATAGAAAACGGGAAATGGTATCATCAGAGAATATCTGATGTTAGTTAGATTACCAAATTCTGTCGAAAATAGATTATCATAGAAAACGGGAAATTTTGTATCATAAAAATGGGAAATATCTACTTCGCGAAAGCTTAGATAAATCAACTTTCCTGAAAATTGATTTATCATAGAAAACGGGAAATTTGTATCATAAAAAATGGGGAAATATCGACTTTCCGGGAAAGTTTTCAGATAACCAATCTCCATGCAACAGATTATCATAGAAAACGGGAAATTCTAGACATAAAAAATGGGGAAATATCGACTTTCCGGAAAGTTGAAATAGATAAACCAAATTTGCCGAAAATAGATTATCATAGAAAACGGAAATTTGTATCATAAAAAAATGGGGAAATATCTACTTTCCGGGAAAGTTGGTTAGATTACCAAATTTGCCGAAAATAGATTATCACAGAAAACGGAAATTTGTATCATAAAAATGGGAAATATCTACTTTCCCGAAAGTTAAATAGATAACCAAATCTGCCGAAAATAGATTATCATAGAAAACGGAAATTTGTATCATAAAAATGGGAAATATCTACTTTCCGGGAAAAAAGTTAGATTACCAAATTCCGAAAATAGATTATCATAGAAAAACGGAAATTTGTATCATAAAAATGGGAAATATCTACTTTCCAGAAAGTTAATATATAAACCAAATTTTCCGAAAATAGATTATCATAGAAAACGGAAATTTGTATCATAAAATGGGAAACATCTACTCATGTAAAGATTTAGATAACCAAATTTCCCGAAAATAGATTATCAAGAAAACGGAAATTTGTATCATAAAAAATGGGAAATATCTACTTTCCACGAAAAAATCTAGATAACCAACTTCCGAAAATAGATTATCATAGAAAACAAAATTTGTATCATAAAAATGGGAAATATCTACTTTCCGGAAAAGTTTTACAAACCAACTTTCCCGAAAATAGATTATCATAGAAAACGGGAAATTTGTATCACAAAAAAAAAGGGAAATATCGACTTTCCGAAAGCTCTAGATAACCAAATTTCCCGAAAATAGATTATCATAGAAAACGGGAAATTTGTATCACAAAAAAATGGGAAATATCTACTTTCCGAAAGTTAGGATAAACCAAATTTGCCGAAAATAGATTAACACAGAAACGGGAAATTTGTATCATAAAAATGGGAAATATCTACTTTCCGGGAAAGTTATTAGATAACCAAATTTGCCGAAAATAGATTATCATAGAAAACGGGAAATTTGTATCATAAAAAAAAGGAAATATCTACTTTCTAAAAGAAGATTACCAAATCGGCCGAAAAATAGATTATCATAGAAAACAAATTTGCAAAATAAAAAAATGTGATTCACTTTCCCGGAAAGTTTTAGATAAACAAAATCTCTCCCGAAAATAGATTATCATAGAAAACGGGAAATTTGTATCATAAAAATGGGAAATATCTACTTTCCGAAAGTTATTAGATTACCAAATTTGCCGAAAAATAGACACCATACGCAAAACGGGAAATTTATATCATAAACGGGAAATATCTACTTTCCGCGAAAGTTTTAGATAACCAACTATCCCAAAAATTGAATTATCATAGAAAACGGGAAATTTGTATCATAAAAAATGGGAAATATCGACTTTCCGAAAGTTTCTAGATAAACCAACTTCTGAAAATAGATTATCATAGAAAACGGAAATTGTATCATAAAAAATGGGAAATATCTACTTTCCGGAAAGTTATTAGATTACCAAATTCTGCCTAAAACAGATTATCACAGAAAAACGGAAATTTGTATCATAAAAAATGGAAATATCACTTTCCGGGAAAGTTAATAGATAAACCAAATTTGCCAGAACAGATTATCATAGAAAACGTAAAATTTGATACAAAAAAAAATGGGAAATATCTACTTTCCGAAAAGAAGTTAGATTACCAAACGCCGAAAATAGATTATTATCATAGAAAACGAAATGTATCATAAAAAAATGGGAAATATCTACTTCCGCAAAAGACTTCTAGACAACCAACTTTCCCGAAAAATAGATTATCATAGAAAAACGGTACTGTAAACAAAAAATGAAATATCTACTTTCCGGCGAAGATTTTATAACCAACTTTCCCGAAAATTGATTATCATAAAACGGAAAATTTGTATCATAAAAAATGGGAAATATCGACCTTCGAAAAGCTTAGATAAACCAACTTTCCCGAAAAATAGATTATCATAGAAAACGGAAATTGTATCATAAAAAAATGGGAAATATCGACTTCCCAAAAGCAAAGATACCTAAATACGAAAATAGATTATCACAGAAAAACGTAAAATGAAAAATAAAAAATAGAAATATCTACTTTCCGGGAAAGTTGAGTTAATAACCAAATTTGCTTTAAAAATAGACAATTATCATAAAAAACGAAATTTAGAAACAAAAAAATGGGAAATATCTACTTCTGGGAAAGTAGATTGCATTTTCGGGGAAATATTACCTAATTTGGGAAGCAGATTATCATAGAAAACGGAAATTCAAAACATAAAAATGAGAAATATCTACTTTCCGGGAAAAGATAGATAACCAAATTTGCTGAAAAATAGATTATCATAGAAAACGCTGAAATTGTAATTTATAAAAATGGGAAATATCTACTTTCCGGGAAAGTTGGTTATCTACTTCCCCGAAAAGTAGATAGATTTTTCACTTTCCGGAAAGTTGGTTGGCTTAAATCCAAATTTGCCGAAAAGAGATTATCATAGAAACGTAAAATTTGCAATGGAAGATTCACCGGAAAGTTGGTTAGATAAATCAACTTCCCGAAAATAGATTAAGGAGAAAACGGGAAAATTTGTATCATAAAATGGGAAATATTCACTTTCCGGGAAAGTTATTATCTACTTCCCCGAAAAAGTAGATACAGATTTTTCTACTGGAAAGTTGAAGTTAGATAACCAAATTTAAGCGAAAAATAGATTATCATAGAAAAACGGGAAATTTATATCATAAAAAATAAATGACTTCATTTCTCGGGAAAGCGAAGTTTACCCATTCCCGAAAAGTAGATAGATTTTTCACTTTTCGAAAGTAGATTATCGACTTTTTGGGAAGTAGATTTTCGAATTTTGGGAAATATTATTACCTAATTTGCGAAGCATTATCATAGAAAACGTGAAATTTGTATCATAAAAAATGGGAAATATCTATTTTCCGTGAAAGTTGAGCGATAAACCAAATTTGCCGAAAATAGATTATCATAGAAAACGGGAAATTTGTATCATAAAAAATGGGAAATATCTACTTTCCGGGAAAGTTGGTTATATACTTCCTGAGAAGAGATAGACACCTTTTCTTACTCTTTCAAGTAGACACGATCGATAGCGATTTTCGAATTTTGTGGATTATATTACCTAATTTTTATGAAGTAGATTATCATAGAAAACGGGAAATTTAGTATCATAAAATGGGAAATATCTACGTTCCGGTGAAATATTATCTAATTTTGGTAGATTATCATAGGAAACGGAAATTTGTATATAAAAATGTGGGAAATATTTAATTTCCGGGAAAGAGATTTATTTTGGTTTCTCTTTGAAAAGTATGATTGGGTTTCTTTTTTTCGGAAAGTAGATTATCGACTTTTTGGGAAGTAGATTTTCAGTTCTGTGGAAATATTACCTAATTTTTGCAAAGTAGATTATCTTAGAAAAGCGGGAAATTTGTATCATAAAAAAAGTGGGAAATATCTACTTTCCGGGAAAGTTGGTATTTACTTTCGCTAGTATCTACTTTTTCGAGAAACTGATTATCGACTTTTCAGGAAGTTGATTTTTCGAATTTTGAATATTACTAATTTGCGAAGTAGATTATCATAGAAAGCGGAAATTTGTATCATAAAAATGGGAATATCTATTTCCGGAAAGTTGTTTATTTATTTTCCCGAAAAGTAGATGGATTTTCTGGAAAGTAGATTATCGACTTTTCGGGAAGTAGATTTTGAATTTTTGGGGAAATGTTACCTAATTTTGTGAGTAGATTATCATAGAAAACGGGAAATTTGTATCATAAAAATTGGAAATATCTACTTTTCGGGAAAGTTGGTTATCTATTTTCCGGAAAAGTAGGAGTAGATTTCTACTTTTCGGGAAAGTAGATTATCATTTCGAAGTAGATTGTCGAATTTTTGAGAAATATTACTAATTTTGAGAAGTAGATTATCATGCAGAAAACGGGAAATTGTATGCAAAATGGGAAAATCTACTTTCCGAAAGTTGTTGAGTTTGTTCTCGAAAGTAGATTATTCACTTTAGAAAGAGATTATCGACTTTCGTAGTGGATTTTTCGAATTTGGGGAAATATTACCCACTTTATGAAGTAGATTATCACAGAAAACGGGAAATTTGTATCATAAAAATGGGAAATATCTACTCCGAAAGGTTGGTTATTTCTTTCCCGAAAAGTAGAGATAGATTTTCTACTTTTCGGAAAGTAGATTATCGACTTTTCAGGAAGCAGATTTTGAATTTTGAGGAAATATTACCTAATTCTTGCGAAGTAGATTATCACAGAAAACGGGAAATTTGTATCACAAAAATGGGAAATATCTATTTTCAGAAGAATATTTACTTCCTAAAAGTAGATAGATTTCTACCAAAAGTAGATTATCGACTTCGTGGAAGGTAGATTGAATTTTGAGGGAATATACCTAAATTTTGAGAAGTAGATTATCACAGAAAAACGTAATTTGTATCATAAAAATGGGGAAATATTCACTTTCCGGGAAAGGTTATTTGATTTTCCCAGCAGATAGATTTTCACTTTTCGGGAAAGCAGATTATCGACTTTTCGGGAAGTGAGGTTAAATTTGAGGAAATATTACCAACTTTATAAAGTAGATTATCATAGAAAACGGAAATTTGTATCTTAAAAAAATGGGAAATATCTACTTTCCGAAGTTGGTATCTACTTCCGAAAAGTAGATAGATTTTCTACCGGAGATTTGACTTTCGTGGAAGTAGATTTTGAATTTTTTGGTGTTTACCTAACTATGAAGGAGATTATCAGTAAACGTGAAATTTGTATCATAAAAATGGGAAATATTTACTTTCCGGGATATGTTGATTCTACTTTCTCGAAAAGTAGATTATTTTTTCTTTTCGTATGAGATTATCGATTTTCGTGGAAGTGGTATTTTGAATTTTGGGGGAAATATTACTCAATTTTGCGAAGTAGATTATCAGGTAAAAACGGAAATTGTATAATAAAAATGTGAAGTATCTATCTTTGAAAGAGTTATTTACTTTTCCCGAAAAGTGATAGATTTATTTCTTTTCGAAAGTAGATTATCGGACTTTTCGGGAAGTAGATTAATTTGGGGAAATATAGTTAGATTTTGCAAGTAGATTATCATAGAAAACGGGAAATTTGTATCATAAAAATGGGAAATATCTACTTTCCGGGAAAGTTGTTATCTACTCTTCCCGAAAAGTAGATGATTTTCTACTTTTCGAAATTAGATTATCGACTTTTCGTAGTAGATTTTCGAATTTTGGGTAAATATACCAATTTTGTATAAGAGATTATCATAGAAACGAAATTTGTATCATGTGTAGAAAATAAATGTCTGTTACTTTCCGGAAAGTTGGTTGAGTTCATTCTCGAGGTAGATACATTTCCTATTTTTCGGGAAAGTAGATTATCGACTTTTCGGGGAAGTAGATTTTCGAATTTTGGGGGAAATATTACCTAATTTTGCGAAGTAGATTATCATAGAAAACGGGAAATTTGTATCATAAAAAATGGGAAATATCTACTTTCCGGGAAAGTTGGTTATCTACTTTCCCGAAAAGTAGATAGATTTTCTACTTTTCGGGAAAGTAGATTATCGACTTTTCGGGGAAGTAGATTTTCGAATTTGGGGGGAAATATTACCTAATTTAGCGAAGAAGATTATCATAGAAAACGGGAAATTTGTATCATAAAAAATGGGAAATATCTACTTTCCGGGAAAGTTGGTTATCTACTTTCCCGAAAAGCAGATAGATTTTCTACTTTTTGGGAAAGTAGATTATGGACTTTTCGGGGAAGTAGATTTTCGAATTTTGGGGGAAATATTACCTAATTTTGCGAAGTAGATTATCATAGAAAACGGGAAATTTGTATCATAAAAAATGGGAAATATCTTCTTTCCGGGAAAGTTGGTTATCTACTTTCCCGAAAAGTAGACAGATTTTCTACTTTTCGGGAAAGTAGATTATCGACTTTTCGGGGAAGTAGATTTTCGAATTTTGGGGGAAATATTACCAAATTTTGCGAAGTAGATAATCATAGAAAACGGGAAATTTGTATCATAAAAAATAGGAAATATCTACTTTCCGGGAAAGTTGGTTATCTACTTTCCCGAAAAGTAGATACATTTTCTACTTTTCGGGAAAGTAGATTATCGACTTTTCGGGGAAGTAGATTTTCGAATTTTGGGGGAAATATTACCTAATTTAGCGAAGTAGATTATCATAAAAACGGGAAATTTGTATCATAAAAATGGGAAATATCTACTTTCCGGAAAGTTGGTTATCTACTTTCTCGAAAAGTAGATAGCTTTTCTACTTTTCGGGAAAGTAGATTATGGACTTTTCGGGGAAGTAGATTTTCGAATTTGGGGGGAAATATTACCTAATTTTGCGTAGATAATCATAGAAAACGGGAAATTTGTATCATAAAAAATGGGAAATATCTTCTTTCCGGGAAAGTTGGTTATCTACTTTCCCGAAAAGTAGACAGATTTTCTACTTTTCGGGAAAGTAGATTATCGACTTTTCGGGGAAGTAGATTTTCGAATTTTGGGGGAAATATTACCTAATTTTGCGAAGTAGATTATCATAGAAAACGGGAAATTTGTGTCATAAAAACTAGGAAATATCTACTTTCCGGGAAAGTTGGTTATCTACTTTCCCGAAAAGTAGATACATTTTCTACTTTCGGGAAAGTAGAATATCGACTTTTCGGGGAAGTAGATTTTCGAATTTTGGGGGAAATATTACCTAATTTTGCGAAGTAGATTATCATAGAAAACGGGAAATTTGTGTCATAAAAAATGGGAAATATCTACTTTCCGGGAAAGTTGGTTATCTACTTTCCCGAAAAGTAGATACATTTTCTACTTTTCGGGAAAGTAGATTATCGACTTTTCGGGGAAGTAGATTTTCGAGTTTTGGGGGAAATATTACCTAATTTTGCGAAGTAGATTATCATAGAAAACGGGAAATGTGTATCATAAAAAATGGGAAATATCTACTTTCCGGGAAAGTTGGTTATCTATTTTCTCGAAAAGTAGATAGATTTTCTACTTTTCGGGAAAGTAGATTATCGACTTTTCGGGGAAGTAGATTTTCGAATATTGGGGGAAATATTACCTAATTTTGCGAAGTAGATTATCATAGAAAACGGGAAATTTGTATCATAAAAAATCGGAAATATCTACTTTCCGGGAAAGTTGGTTATCTACTTTCACGAAAAGTAGATAGCTTTTCTACTTTTCGGGAAAGTAGATTGTCGACTTTTCGGGGAAGCAGATTTTCGAATTTGGGGGGAAATATTACCTAATTTTGCGAAGTAGATTATCATAGAAAACGGGAAATTTGTATCATAATAAATGGGAAATATCTACTTTCCGGGAAAGTTGGTTATCTACTTTCCCGAAAAGTAGATAGCTTTTCTACTTTTCGGGAAAGTAGATTATGGACTTTTCGGGGAAGTAGATTTTCGAATTTGGGGGGAAATATTACGTAATTTTGCGACGTCGATTATCATAGAAAACGGGAAATTTGTATCATAAGAAATGGGAAATATCTACTTTCCGGGAAAGTTGGTTATCTACTTTCCCGAAAAGTAGATAGATTTTCTACTTTTCGGGAAAGTAAATTATCGACTTTTTGGGGAAGTAGATTTTCGAATTTTGGAGGAAATATTACCTAATTTTGCGAAGTAGATAATCATAGAAAAAGGGAAATTTGTATCATAAAAAATGGGAAATATCTACTTTCCGGGAAAGTTGGTTATCTACTTTCCCGAAAAGTAGATAGATTTTCTACTTTTCGGGAAAGTAGATTATCGACTTTCGGGGAAGTAGATTTTCGAAATTTAGGGGAAATATTACCTAATTTTGCGAAGTAGATAATCATAGAAAACGGGAAATTTGTATCATAAAAAATGGGAAATATCTACTTTCCGGGAAAGTTGGTTATCTACTTTCCCGAAAAGTAGATAGATTTTCTACTTTTCGGGAAAGTAGATTATCGACTTTTCGGGGAAGCAGATTTTCGAATTTGGGGGGAAATATTACCTAATTTTGCGAAGTAGATTATCATAGAAAACGGGAAATTTTTATCATAAAAAATGGGAAATATCTACTTTCTGGGAAAGTTGGTTATCTACTTTCCCGAAAAGTAGATAGATTTTCTACTTTTCGGGAAAGTAGATTATTGACTTTTCGGGGAAGTAGATTTTCGAATTTTGGGGGAAATATTACCTAATTTTGCGAAGCAGATTATCATAGAAAACGGGAAATTTGTATCATAAAAAATGGGAAATATCTACTTTCCGGGAAAGTTGGTTATCTACTTTCCTGAAAAGTAGATAGATTATCTACTTTTCGAAATAGATTATCGACTCTGGAAAGTAGATTATCGACTTTTGGTGAAAATATTACCAATTTTTTGCAAGTAGATTATCATAGAAAACGGAAATTTTGTATCACAGAAAATGGGAAATATCTACTTCTCCGGGAAAGTTGTTGTTTACTCTCGAAAAGGAGATAGATAATCTACTTTTTCGGGAAAGTAGATTATCGACTTTCGGGGAGGTAGATTGAATTTGGGGAAGACACCTAATTTTGGTAAAGAAGATTATCATGGAAAATGAAATTTGTATCATAAAAATAGGAAATATCTACTTTCCGAAAGTTGGTTATTTACTTTCAGAAAGTAGATAGATTTTCTACTTTTGGAAATTAGATTATCCTTTTTCGGGGAAGTAGATTGGTTTATAGGAAATATTAATTGTTAATTTTGCGAAGTAGATTATCGTGGAAAACGGGAATTTATCATGGGAAATATTTACTTTCTCTGGGATATGTTATTTACTTTCTCTTTGTAAGTATAAATCTATCTACTTTTCAGAAAGTAGATTATCAGTTTTTCGAAGTAGATTTAATTTTGGGGGGAATATTACCTAATTTTGCGAAGTAGATTATCATAGAAAACGGGAAATTTGTATCATAAAAAATGGGAAATATCTACTTTCCGGGAAAGTTGGTTATCTACTTTCCCGAGGAGTAGATAGATTTTCTACTTTTCGGGAAAGTAGATTATCGACTTTTCGGGGAAGTAGATTTTCGATTTTTGGGGGAAATATTACCTAATTTTGCAAAGTAGATTATCATAGAAAACGGGAAATTTGTATCATAAAAAATGGGAAATATCTACTTTCCGGGAAAGTTGGTTATCTACTTTCCCGAAAAGTAGATAGATTTTCTACTTTTCGGGAAAGTAGATTATCGACTTTTCGGGGAAGTAGATTTTCGAATTTTGGGGGAAATATTACCTAATTTTGCGAAGTAGATTATCATAGAAAACGGGAAATTTGTATCATAAAAAATGGGAAATATCTACTTTCCGGGAAAGTTGGTTATCTACTTTCCCGAAAAGTAGATAGATTTTCGACTTGTCGGGAAAGTAGATTATCGACTTTTCGCAGAAGTAGATTTTCGAATTTTGGGGGAAATATTACCTACTTTTGCGAAGTAGATTATCATAGAAAACGGGAAATTTGTATCATAAAAAATGGGAAATATCTACTTTCCGGGAAAGTTGGTTATCTACTTTCCCGAAAAGTAGATAGATTTTCTACTTTTCGGGAAAGTAGATTATCGATTTTCGGGGAAGTAGATTTTCGAATTTGGGGGGAAATACTACCTAATTTTGCGAAGTAGATTATCATAGAAAACGGGAAATTTGTATCATAAAAAATGGGAAATATCTACTTTCCGGGAAAGTTGGTTATCTACTTTCCCGAAAAGTAGATAGATTTTCTACTTTTCGGGAAAGTAGATTATCGACTTTTTCGGGGAAGTAGATTTTCGAATTTGGGGGGAAATATTACCTAATTTTGCGAAGTAGATTATCATAGAAAACGGGAAATTTGTATCATAAAAAATGGGAAATATCTACTTTCCGGGAAAGTTGGTTATCTACTTTCCCGAAAAGTAGATAGATTTTCTACTTTTCGGGAAAGTAGATTATCGACTTTTCGGGGAAGTAGATTTTCGAATTTTGGGGGAAATATTACCTAATTTTGCGAAGTAGATTATCATAGAAAACGGGAAATTTGTATCATAAAAAATGGGAAATATCTACTTTCCGGGAAAGTTGGTTATCTACTTTCCCGAAAAGTAGATAGATTTTTTACTTTTCGGGAAAGTAGATTATCGACTTTTCGGGGAAGTAGATTTTCGAATTTTGGGGGAAATACTACCTAATTTTGCGAAGTAGATTATCATAGAAAACGGGAAATTTGTATCATAAAAAATGGGAAATATCTACTTTCCGGGAAAGTTGGTTATCTACTTTCCCGAAAAGTAGATATATTTTCTACTTTTCGGGAAAGTATATTATCGACTTTTCGGGGAAGTAGATTTTCGAATTTGGGGGGAAATACTACCCACTTTGCGAAGTAGATTATCATAGAAAACGGGAAATTTGTATCATAAAAAATGGGAAATATCTACTTTCCGGGAAAGTTGGTTATCTACTTTCCCGAAAAGTAGATAGATTTTCTACTTTTCGGGAAAGTAGATTATCGACTTTTCGGGGAAGTAGATTTTCGAATTTTGGGGGAAATATTACCTAATTTTGCGAAGTAGATTATCATAGAAACGGGAAATTTGTATCATAAAAATGGGAAATATCTACTTTCCGGGAAAGTTGGTTATCTACTTTCCCGAAAAGTAGATAGATTTTCTACTTTTCGGGAAAGTAGATTATCGACTTTTCGGGGAAGTTGATTTTCGAATTTTGGGGGAAATATTACCTAATTTTGCGAAGTAGATTATCATAGAAAACGGGAAATTTGTATCATAAAAATGGGAAATATCTACTTTCCGGGAAAGTTGGTTATCTACTTTCCCGAAAAGTAGATAGATTTTCTACTTTTCGGGAAAGTAGATTATCGACTTTTCGGGGAAGTAGATTTTCGAATTTTGGGGGAAATATTACCAAATTTTGCCAAGTAGATTATCATAGAAAACGGGAAATTTGCATCATAAAAAATGGGAAATATCTACTTTCCGGGAAAGTTGGTTATCTACTTTCACGAAGAGTGGATAGATTTTCTACTTTTCGGGAAAGTAGATTATCGACTTTTCGGGGAAGTAGTTTTTCGAATTTTCGGGGAAATATTACCTAATTTTGCGAAGTAGATTTTCATAGAAAACGGGAAATTTGTATTATAAAAAATGGGAAATATCTACTTTCCGGGAAAGTTGGTTATCTACTTTTCCGAAGAGTAGATAGATATTCTACTTTTCGGGAAAGTAGATTATCGACTTTTCGGGGAAGTAGATTTTCGAATTTTCGAGGAAATATTACCTAATTTTGCGAAGTAGATTATCATAGAAAACGGGAAATTTGTATCATAAAAAATGAGAAATATCTACTTTCCGGGAAAGTTGGTTATCTACTTTCCCGAAAGTAGATAGATTTTCTACTTTTCGGGAAAGTAGATTATCGACTTTTTGGGAAAGTAGATTTTCGTATTTTCGGGGAAATATTACCTAATTTTGGGAAGTAGATTATCATAGAAAAAAGGAAATTTGTATCATAAAAAATGGGAAATATCTACTTTCCGGGAAAGTTGGTTATCTACTTTCCCAAAAAGTAGATAGATTTTCTACTTTCGGGAAAGTAGATTATCGACTTTTCGGGGAAGCAGATTTTCGAATTTGGGGGGAAATATTACCTAATTTTGCGAAGTAGATTATCATAGAAAACGGGAAATTTGTATCATAAGAAATGGGTAATATCTACTTTCCGTGAAAGTTGGTTATCTACTTTCCCGAAAAGTAGATAGATTTTCTACTTTTCGGGAAAGTAGATTATCCACTTTTCGGGGAAGTAGATTTTCGAATTTTGGGGGAAATATTACTCATTCTTGCGAAGTATCATCAGTAGAAAATTCCGGAAATTTGTATCATAAAAAATGGGAAATATCTACTTTCCGGGAAAAGAGTCTACTTTTCCCGGAAAAGTAGACAGATTTTCTACCGTTCGGGAAAGAGATTATCGGCTTTTTTCGGGGAAGTAGATTTCGAATTTGGGGAAATATTACCTAATTTTGCGAAGTAGATTATCATAGAAAACGGGAAATTTGTATCATAAAAAACGGGAAATATCTACTTTCCGGGAAAGTTGGTTATCTACTTTCCCGAAAAGTAGACAGATTTTCTAATTTTCGGGAAAGTAGATTATCGACTTTTCGGGGAAGTAGATTTTCGAATTTTGGGGGAAATATTACCTAATTTAGCGAAGTAGATTATCATAGAAAACGGGAAATTTGTATCATAAAAAACGGAAAATATCTACTTTCCGGGAAAGTTGGTTATCTACTTTCCTGAAAAGTAGACAGATTTTCTACTTTTCGGGAAAGTAGATTATCGACTTTTCAGGAAGAAGATTTTCGAATTTTGGGGGAAATATTACCTAATTTAGAGAAGTAGATTATCATAGAAAACGGGAAATTTGTATCATAAAAAACGGGAAATATCTACTTTCCGGGAAAGTTGGTTATCTACTTTCCTGAAAAGTAGACAGATTTTCTACTTTTCGGGAAAGTAGATTATCGACTTTTCGGGAAGTAGATTTTCGAATTTTGGGGGAAATATTACCTAATTTTGCGAAGTAGATTATCATAGAAAACGGGAAATTTGTATCATAAAAAATGGGAAATATCTACTTTCCGGGAAAGTTGGTTATCTACTTTCCCGAAAAGTAGACAGATTTTCTACTTTTCGGGAAAGTAGATTATCGGCTTTTCGGGGAAGTAGATTTTCGAATTTTGGGAGAAATATTACCTAATTTTGCGAAGTAGATTATCATAGAAAACGGGAAATTTGTATCATAAAAAACGGGAAATATCTACTTTCCGGGAAAGTTGGTTATCTACTTTCCCGGAAAGTAGATAGATTTTCTACTTTTCGGGAAAGTAGATTATCGACTTTTCGGGGAAGTAGGTTTTCGAATTTTGGGGGAAATATTACCTAATTTTGCGAAGTAGATTATCATAGAAAACGGGAAATTTGTATCATAAAAAATGTGTAATATCTACTTTCCGGGAAAGTTGGTTATCTACTTTCCCGAAAAGTAGATAGATTTTCTACTTTTTGGGAAAGTAGATTATCGACTTTTCGGGGAAGTAGATTATCACAGAAAACGAAATTTGCATCATAAAAAATGGGAAATATCTACTTTCCGAAAGTTGATAGAATCAATTTGCCGAAAATAGATTATCATAGAAAACGGAAATTTGCATTATAAAAATGGGAAATATCTACTTTCCGGGAAAGTTGAAGGACAAACCAAATTTGCCGAAACAGATTATCGCGAGAAAACGGGAAATTTGTATCATAAAAATGGGAAATATCTATTTTCCGGGAAAGTTAGCTAGATAACCAAATTTGCCGAAAACAGATTATCATAGAAAACGGGAAATTTGTATCATAAAAATGGGAAATATCTACTTTCCGGGGAAAGTTATTATATACTTTCCGAAAAGTAGATAGATTTTCTTACTTTTTCGAAAGTAGATTATCGACTTTTCGGGGAAGTAGATTGAATCTTTTGGGGAAATATTACCTAATTTTATGAAGCAGATTATCAAGAAAACGTGAAATTTGTATCATAAAAAATGGAAATATTCACTTCTCTCCGGGAAAGTTGGTTGATAACCAAATTTGCCGAAAACAGATTATCATAGAAACGGAAATTTGTATCATAAAATGGGAAATATTCACTTTCCGGGAAAGTTAATAGATAACCAACTTTCCCGGAAAATAGATTATCATAGAAAAACGGAAATTTGTATCATAAAAAATGGGGAAATATCTACTTCAGAAGAGTTTAGATAACAAAATTTGCTGAAAACAGATTATCATAGAAAACGGGAAACGGTATCATAAAAAAATGGGAAATATCTACTTCTTCCGGAAAGTTGGTTATAGAGCACTTTCCGAAAAGTAGATAGATTTCCTACTTTTCGGGAAAGTAGATTATCGACTTTTCGGGGAAGTAGATTTTCAACTTTGGGGGAAATATTACCTAATTTTGCGAAGTAGATTATCATAGAAACGTGAAATTTGCATCATAAAAAATAAAATATCTACTTTCCGGGAAAGTTATAGATAAATCAAATCTACGTAAATAGATTATCATAAAACGTAAATTTGTATCATAAAAAATGAAAATATCTACTTTCCGGGAAAGTTAGATAGATAAACCAAATTTGCTGAAAACAGATTATCATAGAAAACGAAATTTGTATCATAAAAATGGGGAAATATCTACTTTCCGGGAAAGTTAGATAGATAAACCAAATTTGCCGAAAATAGATTATCATAGAAAACGGAAATTTGTAACATAAAAACGGGAAATATCTACTTTCCGGTGTTGGTTATACTTTCCCGAATAGTAGATAGATTTTCACTTTTCAAAAGTAGATTATCGACTTTTCGGGGAAGAGATTTCGAATTTTGGGGAAAATATCAATTTTATGAAGTGGACTATCATAGAAACGTGAAATTTGTATCATAAAAAATGGAAATATCTACTTTCCGGGAAAGTTGAGTTAGATAAACCAAATTCTGCTGAAAAACAGATTGTCATAGAAAACGGGAAATTTGTATCATAAAAATGGGAAATATCTACTTTTCCGGGAAAGTTAAGTTAGATAACCAAATTTGCCGAAACAGATTATCATAGAAAACGGAAATTTGTATCATAAAAAATGAAATATCTACTTCCGAAAGTTATTAGATAACCAAATTTGCCGAAACAGATTATCATAGAAAACGGAAATTTGTATCATAAAATGGGAATATTCACTTTCCGGAAAGTTGAGCATAACCAACTTTCCGAAAATAGATTATCTTAGAAACGGGAAATTTGTATCATAAAAATGAAATATCTACTTCCGTGAAAGTTGAAGAGACATTTCCTGAATAGTAGATAGTTTTTTCTACTTTTCGGGAAAGTAGATTATCGACTTTTGAAGTAGATTGAATTTTGGGGAAATATTACTCAATTTTGCGAAGCAGATTACCATAGAAATGTGAAATTTGCATCATAAAAATGGAAATATCTACTTTCCGAAAGTTGGAGCAGATAAATCCAAATTTGCCGAAAATAGATTATCATAGAAAACGGGAAATTTGCATGGTAAAAAAATGGGGAAATATCTACTTTCCGGGAAAGTTATGTTAGATAAATCAAATTCTACGAAAACAGATTATCATAGAAAACCGGAAATTTGTATCATAAAAATGGGAAATATCTACTTTCCGGAAAGTTGGTTAGATAACCAAATTTGCCGGAAAAACAGATTATCATAGAAAACGGGAAATTTGAAATTATAAAAATGGAAATATCTACTTCCGAAAGTTGAGTTGAGATACTTTCCCGAAAAAGTAGATAGATTTTCTACTTTTCGGGAAAGTAGATTATCGACTTTTCGGGGAAGTAGATTTTCGAATTTTAAAATATTACCTAATTTGCGAAGTAGATTATCATAGAAAAACGTGAAATTTGTATCATAAAAATGGGGAAATATCTACTTTCCGGGAAAGTTGAGTTAGATAAACCAAATTTGCCGAAAACAGATTATCATAGAAAACGGAATTTGTATCATAAAAAATGGGAAATATCACTTTCCAAGTTGGTTAGATAAACCAACTTTCCCGAAAATAGATTATCATAGAAAACGGGAAATTTGTATCATAAAAAAATGGGGAAATATCTACTTTCCGGGAAAGTTGTTTAGATAACAAAATTTGCCGAAAACAGATTATCATAGAAAACGGAAATTTGTATCATAAAATGGGAAATATCTACTTCCTTCCGGGAAAGTTGTTATATACTCTTCCCCAGTAGATAGATTTCCTACCGGGGAAAGCAGATTATCGACTTTTCGGGGAAGTAGATTTTTCGAATTTGGGGAAATATTACCCAATTTTTTGCGAAGTAGATTATCATAGAAACGAAATTGTATCATAAAAACAAGTATCTATCGAAAGTTGAAATAGACAACCAAATTGCCGTAAATAGATTATCATGCAAAAACGGAAATTTGTATCATAAAAATAAAATATCTACTTTCCGGGAAAGTTGAGTTAGGATAAATCCTAAATTTGCCGAAAAATGATTATCATAGAAATGGAAATTTGTATCATAAAAAAATGGGGAAAGTATCTACTTTTCCGGAAAGTTGGTTAGATAACCAAATTTTGCCGAAAATAGATTACTGGCAGAAAAACGGGGAAATTTGTGGTCATAAAAAAACGGGAAATATTCACTTTCCGAAAGTTATTATGAGCATTTTCCTAAATAGTAGATAGATTTTCACTTCGGGAAAGCAGATTATCGACTTTTCGGGGAAGTACTGAATTTAAAATATTACCGCAATTTTGCGGCGAGATTATCGCGGAAAACGTGAAATTCTGGTAATCATGTGTCGGGAATATCTACTTCTTCCGGGAAGTTGGATAGATAAACCAAATTTGCCGAAAAAAACAGATTATCGCAGAAACGGAAAATTTGCACTATAAAAAATGGGAAATATCTACTTCTCTTCCGGGAAAAGTTAAGCCAGATAAACCAAATTCTGCTGA
>NW_024755173.1:0-25000 GCF_018991925.1 Homarus americanus
TATAAACATTAATCTTTGTGCATAGCCCAGCTGAAGAGAAATTAAGACTTAATGTTTAGCAGGTTTATTTCCAGGTAGGTCGGGTGCAGAGAGAATAAACATTGGTTTGACAGAAAAATGACGTGTTTAGCAATTCATCAGCGTTCACCATTCACCTTCTTAAGCCAAGATGTTCGCAATGACTTTCTCGTAATTGAAGGTGAAGGAATGATCGTAATTATTTTGACTTACGTTAAATAATCATGATCATCAACATTCAGAAAATACCATGGAATGATCGTAATTATTTTGACTTCATTAAATGCATAAAATAACGTAGGAAATGATAATTCGTAATTATTTTGATAGATTTTAAATGCATAAAATAACGTAGGGATGATCGTAACCATTTAAATACAGAAAATACCATTAGAACGTTAATTATTTTGACTTACGTTCAAATACATAAAATAACACATGTGGGGTATATAAACTTGGATCCCATTATATTAGAAGCTTTGAACCAAAACGGAAAAGCCAGTTTAAGTGTATGTTCTGAAGACTTGAAACTGATTACAGGTTAGACAACAGTAAACAACAATAATATACCCACAAAAATATCAGTGTTGACAAAATCTAAGTTAAGATAATTTGGGGCCATTTTAGCTAATTCAGGTCGTTTATTAATTTCCAAAATTAAGTGTAAAAAAGCTAATTTCAAGTCGTCTTAACTAATTCCCAGGTCGTCTTAGCCTAATTTCAAAGTCGTGTAGTTGATTCGGTCGTCTTAATTCCAGGTCGTCTTAGCTAATTTCAAATTCGTAACGAATTAAGTTCAGGTCGTCTTCTTCAATTTCAGGTCGTCTTAGCTAATTTCAGGTCGTCTTAGTTAAGTTCCAGGTCGTCTTAGCTAATTCGGTCGTCTTAGCCCAATTTCAAATCGTCTTAGATTAAGTTCAGGTCGTCTTGGCAACGGTCAGGTCGTCTTACTAATTCAGGTCGTCTTAGCTAATTTCAAGTCATTAGTTAAGTTCAGGTCGCCTTAGCTAATTCAGGTCATGTAGCTAATTTCAAGTCGTCGTTAGTTAAGTTCAGGTCATCTTAGCTAATTCAGGTCGTCTTCTAATTTCAGGTCGCCTTTGCAAATTTCTGGTTGTCATATAATTTCAAGTCGTCTTAATTAGGGTTGCCTTTCAGGTCGTCTTAGCTAATTCGGGTGATAAGCTAATTTCGGGTCGCCTTTTGCAAATTCTGGTTGTCTTATTAATTTCAGTCGTCTTGGATTAAGTTCGGGTCGTCTTAGCTAATTCTGGGTCGTGTCCTTTAATTTCAGATCAAATGTAGTTAAGTTCAGGTCGTCTTAGCTTCTAATTCTGGTCGTCTTCGTAATTCTAGTCGTCTTAACTGATTGAGTCGTCTTGTTGTTCTAACATTAGCGTCTTGAACATCATCGTCAGACTAACATGCGACCTGCAATATTCGTTAATTCACGCTCGCAAAAATATGACAATTAGGCACAAATAACAGAAGCTTCTGTTAATTCTGTGGTTGTTTGAGGAATATATTTCTTGCTTGTGTGTGTGGTTGATGCTTCCATGTATCGGCTTTAAGTCTCAATATTAATTTTTAGGTGAAAAAATCATTAAAATATACTGATGTGTACCATCATTTATGTTGTGGTTAGGTTTATATTTTTGTATTTTTTTGTCTGGAAAAATAAATTCTGCTAATTACATAAGTGAAAGTGTTAACAAAACAATAAGCTTTTGATGTAGTGGGGGTACAATTGGTTTTCATGGTTAAATTGTATTCGCATTTCAGCAAAAATTCGTGTCATTATTTTTGGTCAGTTTAGTTCGTTGAGTTGCATTCTTCCTTTGATTTTCAGCCCGGCTTGCATTTGGTATGTGGGTTAACGGAAAGGTTAATATCTGGTTAAAAGTGAATTACTGTTTACATTAAATTATATTTGTTTCCGTGGTCAGAATAATTTGAGTTTGTCGCTGCAGTGATAATGAAGTACACGATATTGATGCTACCAAATTCGCGTTTGTTGGTGATACGCAATATTGACTTTAAACTTCAGCTTATGAACATTTAAAGGTTAAGTTTGGTTGGGTTGGGTTAGTGATTGGGTTGAAGTTGGTTGAGTGGTTATTGAGTTGGTTGGTTTGGTAGGTGTGTTGGTTTGGTTTGGTTGGTTTGGTTGACATTGGTTTGATTGGTTTGGTTGGGTTGGTTGGTTTGGTTGAGTTGGCATTGGGTTTGGTTTGGTTGAGTTGGATGGTAACATTAGGTTTGGTTGGAAGTTGGAAAATATTGGATGACAAACTTCAGCAGTTGTTTGAGTTCGACATCAGGACGGTAAGTACACATTGCCAGTTACAGACTTTAATATATAAGAAGTATGTGGAAATATGCACGTGTGAAGTCATAATTGGCTGAAAAAATACACGTGTTAGCAACTATAATGAGAATGAAATATATACACGTGTAGTCATAATTGGCATAATAACACGTGTAGTCGTAATTAGCCAAATATGCATTGACAGAGACTATAGTGGCTCTGGTGTTATGAATCACTACATTGTTCAGTAAGCTGATAAACCCACCCTGAGCCTTCCTTTGTCCGGAGTATATTTGTTATATTTTTTTTTATTACTAACAATGCTGACCCGCCAGTGCTGGAGACCTGGCGGTAGTAATGTCGGGTGCTGAGATAAATCAAAACTTGCTTGGGTTGGGATTGAAGTTGGGTTAGGTTGGGTTGAGTTGAGATTGGTTGGGTTGGTTTGGTTTGGTTTGGTTTGGTTTGGTTTGGTTTGGTTTGGTTTGGTTTGGTTTGATTTGGTTTGTTGGTTTGGTTTGGTTTGGTTTGGTTTGGTTTGGTTGGTTGGGTTGGATTGAGTTGGGTTAGGTTGATTGGGTTGGTTGGTTGGGTTGGTTGAGACGGTTGTATTGTGTTGTGTTGTATATGAATGTGTTACAGGGACCTGTAAGACGCTTGGTGCTTCTTTGGGATATAAGCCTTCCGTCCAGTTCTTGTATTGTTTATGGGTTGGGTTGATTGGGGCATTGATTGGTGAAAACACGTCCTCCTAAACAACCTCACACTCGTTAATTTTTTGGTTAGTTTGTGACATTTAATTTTAAAGAGATAATTATTTTTATCGTGTTTGATTAAAAAATTATGAGTATGTTTAATTGAAGTTTGGCGTGTGAAATGTTTTATGGCGTATTGAGGGAATGTCTTAGTTCCTGTGAAACAACCTCGTCTTCTACAGGGTAACTTTTTCGCCTCGGGTCAAGGTCGTCCTATCTCGTCTAATTACGTGTGGCGTAGGTCTCCTGTATTTTATTGGTTAATATTGTAGTGCAGAACATGTGAATAAATTCTGGTAATGGTTTGGGTCTATGGGCTGAGATTATGGAGCCCTGGATCTGCAGGCGCGATCGGTAATGGTGAAATCAAAATCCGGAAAAATCAGAGGTGTTATTTCAAAGTTGAGATTTCTTTGTGATGAATTCAAGTGGGAAAAAGTCGAATTTATCTTGATTAGAAGTGTGTGGCCAATTTTGCGATAAACTAAAATTTAAATCCGGGTACAATGTCATACGGGACAAGGGCAGATAATTTTAACGAATATTTTTACAGTCAGGCTATAAATTAACCGATTACCATGGCGAAGATGATAGTCCACCAATTTTAGATAATAAACGAATAGATGGCTGTCGTCGTACCACCTATTCATCGAATTGGCGAACCAGTGCAGTGGCGGGCAGGACGACGATGTTATGTAAGTATTATATTTTAACAGGGGCAGGACATCACCTGTATATGGCCTTCAAAGTCAACAAATTCGCGTTAGTGTCTCACTGTTTCCTTCAATATATGCCCATTTTGATGTTGATAAATTGTAAACTATTTACCTCCACGATCATTATTAAACTGTATGCCTCCACGGTCATTGTAAACTGTATACCTCCGTGCATTGTAAGCTTCTTATGCCTCCGGTCATTGTAAACCTTATACCTCCACAGTCATTGTGGCTTCTTGCTCTAGATGGTACCTTAAACCACTTACACTCTGATCGTGTGGCTGCCTCCACGGTCATTGTAAACTTCTGTACCTGCATTGCCATTATGCAGACTGTACTTGTTAGAATACCCAATACGTTCACTGGTTATATATGCAGGTACCTCCAACCAATTGTAAGCCTGTATTACTGTATATTTACTGTATTATTACTATTGTGTTGGTGCCCTCTTTTTGTTTATGATCAGTCTCACCCCATCAAAATCTCTCTCTCTCTCTCTCTCTCTCTCTCTCTCTCTCTCTCTCTCTCTCTCTCTCTCTCTCTCTCTCTCTCTCTCATGGCTTCTGCGTCCTGTTTCAAGGACGACAGGCAGGACAAGAGCTGACGGGGTCGAGATCCTCTCTAGCCTGGCCTTGCTGGTGTGAGAAGTCTGAGAAGAGGATTAATCACTGCCCTCTCTTGGGCCCATCGTCCTGGTCAGGTGTTGACATTGAGGGCACAAGAGTCATTGGTCAGTTTATGATAGCTCTCTCTCTCTTTCTCTCTCTCTCTCTGTATTGTAAAATAGATCTTATTATTATTGGCTTTAGGGTTTTCATCAGCCATATTTGGTTTTCAAACAGATGGTGGGTTTCTTCTTTTTTAGTAAATTTGAACTGTTTTTTTTAAATGAGAATATCAATGAGTTTTATAATATATAATTTGGTTAAAAAATAGTTTTGGCTCATATTCTCCCCAGATAGATGAGACCCAGTACATGAGCCTTCTCCTCCTCCTCTCACTCGGAGACCCTCCTACCCCTCACAGCCCCTCCTGCCCTCTTGGCCTCCCTCACCAACCCCTCTACCCTCTTGGCCCCCTCCTACCCTCACCTTCCTCAAGCGGGCGAAAGTCTAAAACCAACATGTGCAGCAATAATTATGTCAGGGGGACGTGGTAGTAGCTACAATGCATCTGACGTTCAACGGGTCCTTGCAAACATACCAAGGACATCCATTGGCTGAGCACGATAATGAATGGGACGTCACCGTTGCCAGATAATGAAATGGTGAGGCTGTTATGCAATGTTTGAATCGGTGCCGTCGACGAAAGTCAGGCGATCCCCAGGCAATCCCAGTGTGAATCCCGAATCCCTATGCCCTCATACCTCTCCCCCTAATCCTCTATTTCAAGTTAAATTTTTATATCATGACAATTATTAATTAGCGATCTAATGTTAAAAATATGGCAAACGGGCACCTTGGCTCGCTTTTTTGAACGGTTTCCCAAGATCGTCGAGGGTTCAGGGTTCGGTGATTTTGGTGATGGTTCACAATTCAGTGAGTTCACAATTCAGTAGGTTCACAATTCGAAGTGGTTTACGGTTCAGTAATTCACAATTCGATAATTCGTAATTCGTGGGTTCACAATTCAGTTAGGTTCACAATTCAGTGGTTGTCCAATGAGTTCTGAATTCGATGGTTGCAATTCAGTGAATTCACAGATTCAGTAGGTTCATGAATTCGGTATTATTTTTCTTCACCAATGCATCTTCCCCAACACAATACTCTCATACTGAACCTTAACTATACCACCTAACTCATGAGGGCTTTCATAAGTTGGTCATTTTTTTACTTTTGAAAATAAATGAATGGATATCTGCCTGTATAGTGGTTGCAATGGCCAATGAGGGCGTGGAATATGTTTAGAGTGGTGGCGACAAAACACATCCAAACTCACTACAAACATTATGGGGTTATGGTGGATTTAGCGATTTTTTAAATAGTCGAAAAAATTCACCTTAAATATTAATTAGGAATAGAATTAGATAAATGGATATTTGATATATAAATTTGATAGATAATGATATTTGAGAACATGGATAAATATTTGACAGACCAGGTAATATTTACAGATATATTATATTTGATGATAGATAATTTGAATACGTCATATAAAAGATAGATATATATAGTAAAACGCCATGTATACATACTACACACATATACACAGATAATATGCGATGTGCCTTTGAGAGACAATAAACTGATTAAACCTTAATGTTGTACTCTATTAATTAGTCTTAACGTAGTAGTTTAGGTATCAGGCAAAATTAAACTATATAATATCTACATGCACTAACAATATTAATCGAACTTGGGAAAACCATAGGATAAAATTTGATCCGGTAAACTCTGGATATTCGTCAGACAAAATTGAGCCAGCCTGACGACCACTTACTAACGGTGTGTTATTAATGTGGCGAATTTGATCTAGCTCCTCAACCTGCTCTAACCTAACTTAATCACCAAAAAATTGTCTCAACTAAATTCACAACCCACACAACCAACCCTAATCATAACCTATTTTAACAAACCCTTTCAGCTTCATCTTCAGAATATAACAACGTACCTTGCAAATCAGTAACTTCAAACCATTCATTGCCGAAAACACGAGTGAAAACACAAAGTAAAAATGTCAAAAGCGAAGGCAATGTTGCTGAGTCACAATCTACCTTATAGTGACAAACAAATGCCAAAGGCCTACAGAAGATCAAAATGGTGAATAAGACAGATAATGAGCAACTCTCTTTTCACACTCTTTCTCCAAGTTCACCATTTGTTATAAACTTCCCCAATTTAAGATAACTTCCTGGCTTAGGTACGATGACAATCGACTATTATGACGTACCATAACCCTAGATAATAATACGTCCCATCAGTTCTAAACCCCACCAAGTCCATAAAATAAATATATTTTAGCATATTAATAAACTCCTCTATATAAAAACCAGTTTATATCGTATGAATTTCTTCTTTCACTACCGGCAAATATAAATTACTACAATAATTCTCTCTTAATCGATAATTTAAATCCCCACAGACCTATATAAGTACAATGGAGTGGTGTCAAAAACGTAGGAAGGTGGATCCAGGCCGCATGACGTGAAGTTATCGTTGTCCTGGCAGCAGGGTGAGACGCGGGCGGCTACAACAAACCCGCCAGAATCTCTCCCTCGCACCAAACATTATCCAGCGGCTGTCATCATGAAGTGAAAATGAGGTTTAATACCTGTCACAAAAGATAACTGTAGATGGCTTTTCTCAGTCGCCACCTTTCTTGGGACAGTAAGTTTTAAAATAACTCTCTCTCTCTCTCTCCTCTGTGTAACTTGAAATCTTACTCACTTCAGTCAAAAGTTTCCTAAGGAATCTACATTCAAATTTAACATAAAATAACATAGGAAATGGCCAAGACAAACCTTCTTTTTCAACACAACTATACACTCTCCCTTCTCCTCAAACCTTCCTCCCCCTCTCTCCCCCTCCTTTACCCCCTCCCATTCACCCTTCACCCTTCCCCCCTTTCCCCCCTCCCCTCACCCCTCCTCCTTCCCTCACCAAAAAAAGGAAGAGGTTTAAACTCATTATTCCCTACCACTTGACCTCCCCTCCTCCTCCCCAAGATGCCCCCACCCACCCCCAAAGAAGCACAATGCATTTTCCCCCTCTCCTTAGTAGATGCCCTAACATTATACCTCCCCTTCAAGTAGATACTAACATTGTTACCTCCCCTCAGAGATCCAACGTGACCCCCTCCCCCCTCAAGCAGATGCACGTCCCCCTCTCCAAGTGATGCCTTCCCCCTCCCCAGTGATTACCCACGACCTCTCAAGTAGATGCCTTGACCACCTCTCCCCAAAATTCCTCGTGCCCTTCCTCCCCAAGGCCTAACGCCACCTTCCCCCTCAATCAGATGCCTAACGTGACCCCCCTTCCCAAGTAGATGCCCTTGCCCTCAAGGAGACCCTACCCCCAGTAGATGCCTAACGTGACCCCCTTCCCCTCTCTCCCCCCCAAGGGACCCTTAACATGACCCCTTCCCTCCCAAGTAGATGCCTAACGTACCACCTTCCCCTCTCCCCTCAAAATTCGTGACCTTCTCTGAGATGCCCGGCCTTGCCCCTCTCCAGGAGATGCCTAACATGACCTTCCTCTCTGGTAGTCCTGTGACCACCTTCCCCTCTCCCCCCTCTAGTGGTGCCTAACGTGACCCCTTCCTCCCCTCAGGGAGATGCCTGTGACCTTCCCCCTCTCTCCCAGGGAATTCCTCGTGCCCCTCTCCCCTCAGGAGATGCCTAACCCTTCCCCTCTCCCCCCAAAATTGCTTTGACCCTTCCCCCTCCCAGTAATGCCTAACGTAACCACCTTCCCCTCTCCTCAATTAGATGCCCGTGACCCCCCCTTCCTCCCTCAGGGGAATGCCTAACATCTCTCTTGAGACCTAACGTGACCCTTCTCCCCTCAAGAGATGCCTAACATGACCCTTCCCCTCTCTCTCCCCAAAGAGATGCCTAGCGTGACCTTCCCTCTCTCCCAAGGAGATCCTAACGTGACCCCTCTCTCTAGTAGATTAATGACCACCTGTCCCCCTCTCCCAAGTGATGCTAACACCCCCTTCTCTCTCAAGTGAATGCCTATGACCCCTCCACCAGATGCCCTAACGTCCCCCTCAGTGAATGCTAACATGACCCCTCCCCCCTCAAATAGATGCCTAACGTTGCCTTCCTCCCCTTCCCCTCAGTAGATGCCTAGCACCCTCAATAATTTCCCTTTCCTCCTCCCCCTCAAGTGATACCTAACGTGACCTTCCCCCCTCAGTGATGCTGACGGCCCTTCCCCCCCCTCAAGTGAATGCCTAAACACCCCCGTGACCTTCTTGTCACCCCTCCTCCCCCAAGTAGATACTTACCTCTTTCTTCTCTCCCTCACCTCAGTAGATGCCTAACGTGACCCTTCCTCAAGTGGATGCCTAACGTGACCCCTTCCCCCCCTCAGTGATGCCTTGTCGCTCCTCCCCCCTCAGTGAACACTGCTGCTACCCAGTGATGCTCCATCTTCCCCCCTCAGTAGATGCCTAATGACCCTTCATCTATCCCCCTCAGTAGATAACCTGCCCTGTTCCCTTCCCCCCCTCAAGTAGATGCTAACGACCCCTTCCTCTCCGTGGCATGTTCCTACCTCAAGTAGATGCAACGTGACCTTCTCTCCCCTCAAGTAGATGCCTAACGTGACCCCTTAATTAGATGCCTAACATTCCTCTCCCCTCAAGTGAATCCTAACTTGTGACCCCTTCCCCCTCTCCCCCCTCAGTGATGCCTAGTGACCCTTCCTCCCCCTCAGGGATACCTGTGACCCCCCTCCTCCTCAAGTAAATGCTAACGTTGCCTTCCCCCTCTCCAAGTGGTACCTATTGTTCCCCCTCTCCTCAGGTAGATGCCTAACGTGCACCCCCTTCTCCCCTCCTCCCCTAAGTAGATGCCTAAGTTGCCTCCCCTCAAATGAATCTTCTTTCCTCTGAATACCTATGACCCCTTCCCCTCAAATGGTGCTAATGACCCCTCCCCTCAAGTAGATGCCTAACGTGACCCCCTTCCTCCCTAAGTAGATACCTAACGTGACCCCTCCCTCAAGTAGATGCCTAACGTGACCCCTTCTCCCTCCCCTCAAGTAGATGCCTAACGACCCCTTCCCCCTCCCCAAGTAGATGCCTCGTGACTCTTCCCTCAAGTAGATGCCTAACGTGACCCCCTCCCTCCCCTCAAGTAGATGCCTAACGTGACCCTCTTCCCCCCTCTCCCCCAAGTAGATGCCTAACGACCCCTCAAAGATGCCTAACGTGACCCCCTTCCTCCCTCCCCTCAAGTAGATGCCTAACGTGACCCTCTTCTCTCCCCAGTAGATGCCTAACGACCCTCAAGGAGATGCCTAACGACCCCCTTCCCTCCCTCCCTCAAGTAGATGCCTAACGTGACCTCTTCCCCCTCTCCCCCTATAGATGCCTAACGTGACCCTCCCCCCTCAAGGAGATGCCCACGTGACCCCCTTTCCTCCCCCTCCCCCCCCTCAAGATGCCCAATGGACCCTCCCCCTCTCCCCAAGTAGATGCTAACGTGACCCCTTCCCTCAAGAGATGCCTAACGTGACCCCTTCTCTTCCCCTCAAGTAGATGCCTAACGTGACCCCCCTCTCCCCCTCAAGTAGATGCCTAACGACCCCTTCCTCCCTCCCCTCAAGTAGATGCCTAACGACCCCTTCCCCTCCCCTATAGATGCCTAACGCCCCCTTCCTCAAGGAGATGCCTAACGACCCCCCTCCTCCCTCCTCCCCTCAAGATGCCCTAACGTGACCTCTTCCCCCTCTCCCCCGAAGGATGCCTAACGTGACCCCCTTCCTCTCCCCCTCAAGGAGATGCCTAACGGGCCCCTTCCCCTCCCCCTCAAGGAGATGCCTAACGTGACTCTCCCCCCTCTCCCCTGATGTAGATTGCCTAACGTGACCCCATTCCTCCCTCCCCCTCAAGTAGATGCCTAACGCCTTTCTTCTCCTCCCCTCAAGTAGATGCCTAACGACCCCCTTCCCTCTCCCCCTAGTAGATGCCCAACTGACCCTTCCTCAAGTAGATGCCTAACGTGACCCCTTCCTCCCCCCCTCTCCCCCTCAGATGCCCTAACGACCCCCTTCTCCTCCCTCCCCCAAGTAGATTAACGTGACCCCCTTCCCCTCCCCTGTAGATGCCTAACGTGACCCCTCTTCCCCCCCTTCCCCCAAGTAGATGCCCAACGACCCTTCCCCCTAAGCAGATGCCAACGACCCTTCCCCCTCTCCCCTAAGTAGATGCCTAACGTGACCCTCTTCTCTCCCCAAGTAGATGCCTAACGACCCCTTCTCCCCAAGTAGATGCCTAACGTGACCCTCTTCCCCTCTCCCCCAGATGCCTCTAATGTGACCTCTTCCCCTCCCCCAAGTAGATGCCCAACGACCCCTCTTCCCTTCCCCCTAAGTAGAACTGCCTAACGTGACCCTCTTCCCCCTCTCCCCCAAGTAGATGCCCAACGTGACCCCCTTCCTCCCCCCCCAAGTAGATGCCTAACGTGACCCTTCCCTCAAGGAGATGCCCCACTGACCCCCTTCCTCCCCCCTCCCCCCTCAAGTAGATGCCTAACGTGACCCTTCTCTAAGTAGATGCCTAACGACCTCTTCCCCTCCCCTAAGTAGATGCTTAACTTGACCCCCTTCCCCCTCCCCTCCTCAAGCAGATGCCCTAACGTGACCCTCTCCCCCAAGGAGATGCCTAACGACCCCTTCCCCTTCCTCTCCCCCCTCAAGTAGATGCCTAACGACCCCTTCCCCCTCTCCCCCCCAAGGAGATGCCTAACGTGACCCCTTCCCTCTCCCCCCCAAGTAGATGCCCAACGTGACCCCTTCCCCCTCTCCCCCCTAAGTAGATGCCTAACTTGACCCCCTTCCCCATCTCCTCTCAGTAGATGCCTAACGACCCCTTCCCCCTCTCCCCCAAGGAGATGCCTAACGTGACCCCCTTCCCTTCCTCTCCCCCCTCAAGTAGATGTCTAACGACCCCTTACCCCTCTCTCCCCCCAAGTAGATGCCTAACGTGACCCCCTTCCCCCCCTCAAGGAGATGCCTAACGTGACCCCCTTCCTCTCTCCTCAAGGAGATGCCTAACGTGACCCCCTTCCTCCCCTCTCCCTCAAGGAGATGCCTAACGACCCTCCTCAAGGAGATGCCTAACGACCCCTTCCCTCTCCCCCTCAAGAGATGCCTAACGAACCCCTTCCCCCTCAAGGAGATCTAACTGAACCCCTTCCCTCTCAAGTAGATGTTCCAGATATTGAAGTGTTCTGGTAACTTCATCCACAACTGTACAATTTACTCAAGCTTTTATTATTTTAGCTCTAAGAAGGTTGACACATTCAAGCTGAGATAGGCTTTTTCGGATATTGGGGTCTCAGGTCCATAAAGCTACTCACGCTGGGACGTAACAAGCTCCCAGTAGTTGGAGCAGGTGCTTACGTATCACCAAACGCTGACCTTGTGTGAAACTACGCAGAAAATTAGGGTTTGGTTTGGTTTGGTTTGGTTTGGTTAGGTTTGTGGTTAGGTTAGGTTAGGTTAGGTTAGGTAATTGAGGGTTCCAGAATAATATTAAGACCCGGATGGCGAATTTTCTCGTAAATACAGACTTAACGAGGTAGTTAACTCATTAATGTTAACAAAAGTACATAATTAACGTTAATTAACTCTGAGACTCTACCTTAACTAGATACGTTCACTTAACACCAAAGGAACCAATAATATAAGACTCATAAGTCTCAACACATTAATAATTATCCCTTAACTACTTCAAGTCGAGTCTCGGTGTAATTACGATGCCATGACACACACACACCACACACACACACACACACACACACACACACCACAAGCCACACACACACACACACACACACACACACACACACACACACACACACACACACACACACTATCTTACCGTGAGTGGGACGTTCCCCCCGACCCCAAGAACGGACCACAACACGAAGGCCAACATTAATTCCCTTCCTGGTTTATTTTATTTATTCATTTTTTTATTCGTGTTTCATCATTCCAGTTTATTTTTATTTATTTTTTCCTAATCGTCTTTTTTCATTTTCCTTTTTATTCGTGTCTTCATCCCAGTTTATTTATTTCTCCTTTATTGTGTTTTCTTCCGTATTTCACCGTCAAATTCAGATGGATAAAGAGGTTTATTTTTCAATAATTAACCGGATTATCTAGCAATTTACGCAGTTATAGAGAGATGACACGAAGGTTTGACCTCCCCTCCTGGTGGCCCTCCACTCTCTTCCCTCCCTGCGGCCCTCCTTCTCTCCTGGCCACGTATTCCTCCCTCCCTCCCTCTCTCTTGGCCACATCTTCCTCCCTCCTCCCTCCCACACGTCTCTCCCTCCCTCCCTCCTTCTGGCCACATCTTCCGTCCCTCCTCCTGGCCACGTCTCCTCCCCTGGCCACATCTCCCTCCCTCCTGGCCACGCTAAACAGTACCCTACAGAGCTGTGTCAGTCAGCCATAAGTGTTATTGTCTCTGCCATAAAGAGTATCGAACCGATACTTGGGGTGGTAAAGGGCACACACACACACACACACACACACACACACACACACACACACACACACACACACACACACACACACACACACACACACACACACACACACACACACACATGACGTCATACATATATACAATACCGGTATTGTTTAAACGATGGCTATACTGTACATATACACATACATATATATAAACAAAATATATATATATACACTAACTATACTGTACACATACTTGTCACACACACACACACACACACACATCTCTCTCTCTCTCTCTCTCTCTCTCTCTCTCTCTCTCTCTCTCTCTCTCTCTCTCTCTACACCTGGGGAGGGAGGGTGAGCAAGGAAGGGAATGAGAGAGAGGGAAAGAGGGGAGGAGAGAGAGCAGAGAGAGGGGAGGAGAGAGAGGGCGGGGAGGAGGGTCAGGGAGGGGGGTGAATGATAGACGTAGTTTGGGTCTCTGTGGGTGGGACAGGTGGGCGTGTTTGTGGGTGGGACAGTGTGGGCGTGTTTAGGTGGGACAGGTGTGGGCGTGTTAGGTGGGACAGGTGTGGGCGTTTGGATGAGTAGCCAGGTGTGGGCGTATGGATGGGACAGATGGGCGTGTGGATGAGTAGTCAGTGGGCGTGGATGAGTAATCAGGTGGGCGTGTGGATGAGTATAGAACAGGTGTGGGTGAGTAGGACAGAATGGGCGTGTGTGTGGGGCAGGTGTGGGCGTGACTCACAATAGTCCGGATACGGTAACACCTCTCCCGCGTATTGTTCCGTTTGCCAGCTGGGATATCCGGCCCTTGGTTTAAGATACATACCTGCAACGTCACCTCTATGTATACCCGCTATGTATACTTACAATACCGGTGCTTGTATACTTTGTCATACATACTAGTGCTTATGTATGCTTTTATTATACATACCGGTGGTTGTGTATACTTTGTCATACATACTAGTACTTATGTATGCTTTTATTATACATACCGGTGCTTGTGTATACTTTGTCATACATACTAGTACTTATGTATGCTTTTATTATACATACCGGTGCTTGTGTATAACCCTATCATACATACTAGTGCTTATGTATACTTCTATCATACATACTAATGCTGTATGTCCTTATCCTACACTGGCAACATTGGTGGGATCTTGGCAACACTGCTATGCCTTGGACATCAGTGTGTAATTGGCAACACTGATGGGTCCTTGACAAGACTAGTGGGATATTGGCAACATTGCTATGACGTTGACAACACCTAGCCATTGACAACACTGCTAGGCCATTGACAACACTGCTGGGCCATTGACAACACTGCTAGGCCATTGACAACACTGCTAGGCCATTGACAACACCGTTATGCCATTGACAACACTGCTGGGCCATTGACAACACTGCTAGGCCATTGACAACACTGCTAGGCCATTGACAACACCGCTATGCCATTGACAACACCATGCCATTGACAACACTGCTGGGACATTGACAACACTGATAATAGCATTTCCGAATCATACATGTGTATTTTTTAAGCAATATGTCAACAGCTTCCGCTAAACCTTGTATTAACCCCCTGTATGGTGTATGGTGTCGTGTATATGCTGTGTGTATAGTGATTGTATTGTTTGTATAATGAGTATGTACTGTATAGTGGGCGTGTGTATAGTGGGTGTGTGTATAGGGCGTGTGTATAGGTCGTGTATAGTGGGTGTGTGTATAGTGGGCGTGTGTACAGTGAGTGTTTGTATAGTGTGTATATTGAATATATGTGTATGGTTAGTATACTGAGTTTATTAGGTTGTATTGTGAGTATAGTGTATATCGGATTTGTATAGTGTGTATATTGAGAATGTATGAATTTATGGTGAGAAAGTATTAATTGACTGGGTATGGCATGATTCTATACAACATACACCAGGTGAGACCATACAACATACACCAGGTGAGGTTATACAACATACACCAGGTGAGGTTATATGACATACACCAGTTGTATTATTCTGGGCTGAGTGACAGGAAGTACTTTGTCCTGTGACCCTGACGCCGCCCACCACTGACCACAACACCCTGCTTACTACACCCTAGAGCCCGTTACACCCTGCCTACTACACCCTAGAGCAGTTACACCCTGCCTACTACACCCAAGAGCCAGTTACACCCTGCCCTACTACACCCTAGAGCCAGTTACACCCTGCCTACTACACCCTAGAGCCCGTTACACCCTGCCTACTACACCTAGAGCCTGTTACACCCTGCCTACTACACCCTAGAGCCAGTTACACCCTGCCTACTACACCCTAGAGCCTGTTACACCCTCCCCACACCCTAGAGCCAGTTACACCCTGCTCACTACACCCTAGAGCCTGTTACACCTCCCCTACTACACCCAGGAGCCAGTTACACCCAGCCCACTACACCCTAGAGCCAGTTACACCCTGCTTACTACACCCTAGAGCCTGTTACACCCTCCCTACTACACCCTAGAGCCAGTTACACCTCCCTACTACACCCTAGAGCCCGTTACACCCTGCCTACTACACCCTAGAGCCAGTTACACCCAGCCTACTACACCCTAGAGCCAGTTACACCCTGCCTACTACACCCTAGAGCCAGTTACACCCTCCCTACTACACCCCTAGAGCCCGTTACACCCTGCCTACTACACCCTAGAGCCAGTTACACCCTGCTACTACACCCTAGAGCCAGTTACACCCTGCCTACTACCCTAGAGCCCGTTACACCTCCCTACACACCCTAGAGCCCGTTACACCCTGCCCACTACACCCTAGAGCCAGTTACACCCTGCCTACTACACCCTAGAGCCAGTTACACCCTCCCTACTACCCCTAGAGCCTGTTACACCCTGCCTACACACCCTAGAGCCAGTTACACCCTGCTCACTACACCCTAGAGCCAGTTAAATCTCTGCATACCCTAGAGCCTGTACACCTGCCTACTACCCTTAGAGCCGACACCCTGCCACTACACCCTAGAGCCAGTTACACCCTGCCTACTACACCCAGAGCCTGTTAACCCTCCCTACTACACCCTAGAGCCAGTTACACCCTGCTTACTACACCCTAGAGCCTGTTACACCTCCCTACTACACCCTAGAGCCAGTTACACCCAGCCTCACTACACCCTAGAGCCAGTTACACCCTGCTTACTACACCCTAGAGCCTGTTACACCCTCCCACTACACCCTAGAGCCTGTTACACCCCGCTTACTACACCCTAGAGCCAGTTACACCCAGCCTACTACACCCTAGAGCCAGTTACACCCTGCCTACTACACCCTAGAGCCAGTTACATCCTGCCTACTACACCCTAGAGCCAGTTACACCCCCACTACACCCTAGAGCCAGTTACACCTCCCTACTACACCTTGAGCCTGTTACACCCTGCCTACTACACCCTAGAGCCAGTTACACCCTCCCTACTACACCTCCCTACTACACCCTGCTACTACACCCTAGAGCCATACACCCTGCCACAACACCCTAGAGCCAGTTACACCCTCCCTACACACCCGCTACTACACCCAGAGCCAGTTACCCTGCCTACTACACCCAGAGCCAGTTACACCCTCCCATACACCTGCTTACTACACACTAGAGCCAGTTACACCCTGCTTACTACACCCTAGAGCCAGTTACACCCTGCTTACTACACCCTACAGCCCGTTACACCCTACTACACCCTGCCTACATCACACTACACCCTACTACACCCACCTACACCCTATTTGCTACACATTACACCTTCCTACACTACACCCGATAAGTCGACACAAACTCAAGGCCAGCTGGAGGAATCATTGTTTACACACTTGCTCGTGTACGTTAGTTAGGTCGTGTGTGCGTAAATTGAGACACATGTGCGTTTTGGAGGGTGTTTGTTGTGTAGGTTTTCTCATCTGTGTACGTAATTGGAGATGTGTGTGGGGGGGCTCAGGTGCTTATGTGCGTTTTTTAGATGCGTGTACGTTTTCAGGATTTCTTTGTTTGTGCGTGTGTGTGTGTACGGTTTCCAATCCCTGTGTACATTTATTGTGAGTATAGAATGTGTACGTGAGATTTGTTTTGTGTACGTGTATTTCTTGTACATGAGTAGGATGTCTACATAACCTGGGCCATGTGTACATTTAATTTATATGCACTACCAGGATGTGTACATGATCTAGGTCATGTGTACAGTTATGTGTGTACCAGGATGTACTGTATGTCATGTAAATCGTGTGTACGTTTAATATGTGTATATTTTCCAGTATATGTACGTACTCATTGTAGTGTGTATGTCTAAATGAATTTTCATCGTATGTATGTATTCTTCCATGTGTACATTTATCCAGTGTGCGTTTCCAACCTGTACGTATGTTACCATCATGATATATGTGCGTTTTCTCAGGTCATGTGCACATAATTCAGGCTGTGTGTACTTTATCGATTTTCTGCATTCATGATCAGTATGAATGTGTACAAAGTCGACCACGTGTGCACATTATTCATGGACGTGTGCGTTTTTCCATGTGCACATCGTATATATTAGAGAGAGAGAGAGAGAGAGAGAGAGAGAGAGAGAGAGAGAGAGAGAGCAACCTTGGTCAGTGATTCAGATGGCGGCCATGTTGTTTTTTAGCCATTGTAAACAATTAACCAGTGTTACGGTCAGCTGATTAGCCCAGCCTCAGGCCCTTTGTGATTGGCTAATCCTAACCTTCTCACGATTTGATTGGCTAATTCTGTAAAGTTTACCGACTGTACTGTACGAGTATATGTCTGGAGTTAACTTACATAATATAACCTAACCAAAGAACAAGAGGTGGAATAACCAAAGTAAACCTAACCTAACATAACCTGACCTAACATAGCATAACCTAACCTAACCTAACCTAACATAGCATAACCTAATATAAACCAAAGTAAACCTAACATAACCTGACCTAACATAGCATAACCCAATCATACAACCTAACCTAACCTGACCTAACCTAACCTAACCTAACATAGCATAACCTAACCTAACATAACCTAACATAACATAACCTGACCTAACATAACCTAACCTGACCTAACCTAACAAGACCTAACATGACTTGACATAACATAACCTAACATAACAAACCCAACATAACCTAACCTAACATAACTTAACACAACCTAACATGACCTAACATGACTTAACATAACATAACCTAAGTTAACCTAACCTAACCCAAAAAACAGAAGAGGTGAAATAATATAGACCCTGACCTTGAGGAACACCACTTTCTCTCACCATAACACTGGGCTACTAGACTATGGAGATTGGACGGTCAGACGGTCGGAACCCCTCTGTCACGAAGCGAATCTGACGACTTCCGGCTGAGGAGACCCCACACACCCCTACCCCTACCCCTACCCTTCCACACCCCTACCCCTACCCCTACCCTTCCACACCCCTACGCCCACCTCACCCAGCCCACCCTCACTCTCATCCCTTAACCCCACGCCATTATTACCCTAACATCAAAACAAGGAAAGAACTCCGCCGTCCCACTGAACTACAGACCGATCTCCTCGAAGTACCTGGAAAAACCTAGAAAAAATCATCAATAACCGTCTGAGAAATCACCTGGAACCAACCAACAGAGTCAACTGTAGACATCCGGGTTCAGAAAGGAAGTCCACCACAACAGCGATAGCCCTGGCATGTGAAGCGTCCTCTCACCCTATATTATTCACAAGAATAGGCGAAGATATGTATGCAGATGACGTCACTCAAATAACAACACATCAAGGAAAATCGCGAGCGTTACAGGTCGACAACATCAGGCGGGAAATAGAAAGGGTAAATAATTACGAAAACAATGGAAAATCTAAACCAGTCTCCCGAAATTCACAGTGATACCCTTATGCAGAAGGAAAACCCATCCATTAGTAACCAATAATGCCCAGATAGAATACAAAGCAGAGGCACCCTCCTGGGCCTGCCTATATCCACGACAGGTTACCCATCATGTCCACACCCAGGGAAAGACAAGAGAGCTGAGAAAACTGTACCGCTTTTAAAGCGCTTCCTGAGAAAATAAAACTCCGCCTGGTGACATCATTTATCACACCGATATTAACTTACCCAGCAATACCTCTTCATACTAATGAGCACCACTCAAATATTAAAATTACAGGTGGCCCAAATGAAGCCCTAAGATTCGTCACAGGTAAGATACCCTCACCAGAACCACAGCTGAGATACATAGAGACCTGAGAATAAAACCCATCAACCAGCAGCTGACACCCTGGCCAGCAGAGTCTGGCAAAAGATAGAACGACAGAGCAAGAACTCCTTCAAAGACTCCCACCAGACAACAACTATACATGGTTCCCAAAAAGTTAACAAATATCAAAGGTCCATTACCACCCCCGATCTATCACTGACAGGCAATAGACTACCTTTCTAGACCAGCATCCGCCAGTAGAGTCGGCGGAATATGAAATAAGGCTAAAACACCCATATATGGGACAGGGTAAGCTGTCTAGTGCCTGTACCGACAGACAATAACTAACCCAGACACAACCCCAACACACTATTAGCTTAGTAAGCCCGCCTCTACCTCCTCCTAAACTTCTTCAATTTCCGAACTATAACCTCCTGCCCCACCTTCCTTCATTCCTCCTTTCTCTAAAAAAAATCCCTCAACCTCACATCATCCCTTACACCTCCTCACCCTACCCTCACCACCCCTACCCTACCTCACCACCCCTACCCTACCCTCATCCCTCACACCACCATATCCCACCTCCACCATACCCCACCTCCACCATACCCCACCTCCACCATACCCCACCTCCACCATGGACCTTCAGTTTCCTTTGAAGGATTACTGGTTAACGCCCAAGGATCCGGTGAAATATCCTACAGGGGAAAAAAAGGTTAATACGAAATAGGATAATTCTCCACCACAGGCCTATCGTCAGTCGGCCTATGGTGAAAAGAATCCCCTATAGCGTGAAATAATCCTTTAAAATATTCCTACGCGCTAAATTCACCTCGTAGGATCTCACACGTATTACTATAAACTAGGTTAATTTCAACGTTAATAACTAGATTAATTATAATCTACGTCCTCTCTCTTCACAAGTAGGTTAGGTGAGTCGGGTGTAGGTTAGGTTAGGTTTGGTTAGGTTAGGTTAGGTTAGGTTAGGTTAGGTTTGGTTTGGTTAGGTTAGGTTTGGTTAGATTTGGTTGGTTAGGGCTTACTGTAATATCAGTAATAATTATTAAGGTGTATGGATGTTTAAATTTATATTGATGATAATAATAATAACAATAATAATAATATAATAACAATAACAATAAGAAAAATAAATAACAATTAAATGACAATAATAATAATAATAATAATAATAATAATAATAATAATAATAATAATAATAATAATAATAATACTGAGACAATTCTTAAATTCTTGTATCTCAAAAATCTGGGCCAAAAATCTGCCTTAAATCTGGAGCAGGGAGCAGTGTCGTGATGGGTGGTGGCTGCCCCGTTAGTGTTAATTGTTGAGACGAATCGTGGTAGTTGAAGGGGGTGGTAGTTAGTGGTGATTGGTGCGGCAACTACCTATACTAGCTACCACCATCCCTCCTCTTCTTCAACCACCTACCACAATCCTCCCGTCTATTACTACCTATCATCCCCCCGACACAAATTATATCAACAACTATTATCGTATGTATAGCAAGTGGCGAGTCTGTGTGTGTGTGTGTGTGTGTGTGTGTGTGTGTGTGAAACTGCTACAAAACTCAGAATAACAGATACGAGGGACAGTCTATCAAGCTAGAGGAAAGAAGGGCAGAGGGTGGGAGGGGGGTGAGGGGGAAGCAGAGGGGGTGAGGAGGGAAGCAGAGGGTGGTGAGGGTGACCTAGAGAGCGTGACGTCATTAACTAGCTTGGAGGGTCATGACGATGCCCCCCAAAAAAACTCAAAATGGCTATGAGGCCCTTACTATGGTTTCCAACACCAGGGAGGTGAGGAGAGGGGTACCAGGAAAGTAGGTGAGGTGAGGGAGGAGAGGGGACGGAGGAAGCAGGGAGGGTGAGGAGGGGAGGTGAGGAGGTGAGGATAAGAGGAGGCAGGAGGCAGGAGGGGAGGGGTGAGGGAGGAAGTAGGTGAGGGGGAGGGGAGGGAGGAAGTAGGTGAGGGGAGGGGAGGGAAGTGGGGGGAGGGTGAGGGAGGAAGTAGGTGAGGGGAGGGAGGGGAGGGAGGTGAGGGGGAGGGAGGAGGAGGCAGGGTGGGGGAGGGTGAGGGAGGAAGTAGGGGGAGGAGGGAGGGGAGGTGAGGGGGAGGGAGGAAGTAGGGAGGGTGAGGGAGGTGAGGGAGGAAGTAGGGGGAGGGGAGGGAGGAAGAGAGGGGAGGAAGAGGGGAGGTGAGGAGGAAGTAGGTGAGGGGGGAGGGAGGAAGGTGGGAGGGTGGAGGGAGAAGAGGAGGGGGAGGGAGGAAGTAGGGGAGGGTGAGGGAGGAAGCAGGGTGAGGGGGAGGGAGGAAGTAGGGGAGGGTGAGGGAGGAAGAGTGAGGGGAGGAGGGAAGAGGAGGGTGGGGAGAGAAGGAAGGAAAAGGAGGAGGAAGGAGGAGGAGCAAAGAAAGAGAGGGAGAAAGAAGGGAGGAGGGAGATGAGGGGGAGGGAGGGAAGTAGGGGAGGGTGAGGGAGGAAGAGGGGAGGGTGAGGGAGGGAGAGGAGGGTGAGGGAGGAAGTAGGTGAGGGGAGGGAGGAAGAGGAGGCAGGAGGAAGTAGGGGTGGGGAGGAGGGAAGAGAGAGGGTGGGGAGGAAGTAGGGTGAGGGGAGGGAGGAAGTAGGGGAGGGTGAGGGAGGAAGTAGGTGAGGGGGGAGGAGGGAGGGAGGGGAGAGGGAGGAAGTAGGTGAGGGGAGGGAGGAGGTGAGGGGAGGGAGAAAGTGGAGGGTGAGGGAGGAAGTAGGGGAGGGAGGAGGAGGGGAGGAGGAGGTGGAGGCAGGAGGGGGAGGTAAAGAGGAGAGGAGGCAGAGAGGGAGGGAGGTGAGGGAAGAAAGGAGGAGGAGAGTGGAGGAGGAGGTGAGGGGAGAGGGAGGTGAGGGGAGGTAGGGGTGAGGGGAGGAGGAGGGGGAGGAGGGAGGCAGGGAGGAGAGGGAGGTGAGGGGAGGTAGGGGTGAGGGGGAGGAAGTGAGGGGGGAGGTAGGAGGTGGGGTGGGGGAGGTGGAGGTGAGGAGGAGGCAGGGAGGTGAGGGGAGGAAGTAGGAGGGAGGTAGGAGGTGAGGGGGGAGGTGGATGAGGTGGAGGGGGGAGGTAGGAGGTGAGGGAGGGCAGTAGGTGAGGGGGGGAGGTAGGAGGTGAGGGGGGAGGTAGGGGGTGAGGAGGGAGGAGGGAGGGAGGTAGGAGGTGAGGGGAGGTAGGAGGTGAGGGAGGGAGGAGCGAGGGAGGGTGAGGGGGTGAGGGGGAGGGAGGAGGAGAGGTAGGTGGATGCAGAGAGGGAGGAGAAAGAGGGAGGGAAGGAGGGACCAGAGGAGGTGAGGGGTGAGGGGAGGGAGGTGAGGGAGGTAGGAGGTGAGGGGGAGGTAGGAGGTGAGGGGGAGGTAGGAGGGGAGGGAGGAGGTGAGGGGAGGTATGAGGAGGTAGGGAGGGAGGAGGAGGTGAGGGGGAGGGAGGTGAGGTAGGAGGGTGAGGGGAGGTGAGGAGGTGAGGGGGGAGGTAGGGGTGAGGGGAGGTAGGAGGTGAGGAGGAGGAGGAGGGGGAGGTAGGAGGTGAGGGGGAGGTGGGGTGAGGGGAGGTAGGGGTGGAGGGGGAGGGAGGAGGTGAGGGGGAGGAGGGAGGTGAGGGGGAGGTGAGGGGAGGAGGGAGGAGGGGGGGGTGAGGGGTAGGAGGTGAGGGGGAGGAAGGAGGGGAGGAGGAGAGGGGAGGTGGGAGGTGAGGGAGGCAGGGAGGTGAGGGGGAGGTAGGAGGTGAGGGGAGGTAGGAGGTGAGGGGGAAGGTAGGAGGTGAGGGGAGGTAGGGGAGGTGAGGGGGAGGGAGGAGGGTGAGGAGGAGGAGGGAGGGGGAGGTGAGGAGAGGGGGAGGTAGGGGAAGGGGAGGGAGGGAGGTGAGGGGAGGTAGGAGGTGAGGGGAGGAGGAGGTGAGGGGGGAGGGAGGAGGAGGGGAGGTGGTGGAGGAGGGGAGGGGTAGGGGTGAGGGGGAGGTAGGAGGGAGGGGGGGAGGAGGGGTGAGGGGGAGGAGGAGGGGGAGGTAGGAGGTGAGGGGGAGGTAGGGGGTGAGGGGGAGGAAGTGAGGGGGGGAGGTAGGAGGTGAGGGGGGGAGGTAGGAGGTGAGGGGGAGGTAAAGAGAGGAGGGAGGAGGAGAGGGAGGTGGAGGGAGGGAGGAGGTGAGTGGAGGTAGGAGGTGAGGGAGGAGGAGGTGAGGAGGTAGGAGGTGAGGGGGAGGTAGGGGGGTGAGGGGAGGGGAGGAGGTGAGGGAGGGAGAGGAGGTGAGGGGGAGGTAGGAGGTGAGGGGAGGCAGGAGGTGAGGGGGGAGGTAGGAGGGAGGGGGAGGTGAAGGAGGGAGGAGGAGGTGAGGGGAAGGTAGGAGAGGGGGAGGGAGGGGAGGTGTGAGGAAAAGGAGGGGGAGGTAGGGGGAGGAGGAGGAGGTGAGGAGGAAGGGAGGTGAGGGGGGAGGAGGGAGGGGAGGAGGTAGGGGTGAGGAGGGAAAGCAGGAGGCAGGGGTGGGAGGGAGGAGGTGAGGGAGGCAGGAGGTGAGGGAGGTAGGAGGAGGGGAGGTAGAGAGTAGGAGAGATGAGAGGAGGGAGGAGGGGAGGTGAGGGAGGAGGGGAGGGGGAGGAGGGGAGGTGAGGGGGGAGGTAGGGAGGTGAGGAGGTGAAAGGGAGGGGGGAGTAGGGGTGAGGGGAGGAGGGAGGTGAGGGGCAGGTAGGAGGAGGGGAGGTAGGAGGTGAGGGGGGAGGTAGGAGGTGAGGGAGGTGGGAGGAGGGAGGAGAGGGAGGAAAGTGAGGGGGAGGAGGAGGTGAGGGAGGTAGGAGGTGGGGAGGTAGGAGGTGAGGGGGGAGGTAGGAGGTAGGAGGGGAGGAGGAGGTGGGAGGAGAGGGGGAGGGAGGAGGGGAGGCAGGAGGAGAGGGAGGTAGGAGTGAGGGGGGAGGTAGAGGGGGTGAGGGGGGAGGTAGGAGGTGAGGGGGAGGTAGGAGGTGAGGGGAGGAGATGAGGGGAGGTAGGGGTGAGGGGGGAGGAGGGGGGGTGAGGGGGAGGGGGAGGTAGGAGGTGAGGGGGGAGGTAGGAGGTGAGGGGGAGGTAGGAGGAGGGGAGGTAGGAGGTGAGGGGAGGTAGGAGGTGAGGGGAGGTAGGGGTGAGGGGGGAGGAGGAGGTGAGGGGAGGTAGGAGGAGGGGGAGGAGGAGGAGGGGGAGGTAGGGGTGAGGGGGAGGGAGGAGGTGAGGAGGTAGAGGAGGGAGGTAGGAGGTGAGGGGAGGTAGGAGGTGAGGGAGGAAAGGAGGGAGGTAGGAGGGTGAGGGGAGGCAGAGGTGAGGGGAGGAGGGGAGGAGGGGAGGTAGGGGTGAGGGGAGGAGGCAGGAGGGAGGGGTGGGGAGGTAGGGGTGAGGATGGAGGAGAGGAAGGGAGGGGTGAGGGTGAGGGAGGGGAGGAGTGAGGGGGAGGTAGGGGGTGAGGGAGGGGGAGGAGACAGGAGGAGAGGAGGTGAGGGGGGAGGCAGGGAGGTGAGGAGAAGGAGTGGGGAGGGAGGAGGTGAGTAGGGAGGAGGGAGGAGGAGGAGGTGAGGGGAGGGGAGGAGGTGAGGGGGAGGTAGGGGGGGAGGGGAGGGAGGAGGTGAGGGAGGTAGGAGGTGAGGGGAGGTAGGAGGTGAGGGGGAGGTGGGGGGTGAGGGGGAGGTGAGGAGGGGAGGTAGGGAGGTGAGGGGGGGAGGGGAGGTGAGGTGGAGGTAGGGGTGAGGGGAGGTGAGGGGAGGTAGGGGTGAGGGGAGGTAGGGGGAGGGGGAGGTAGGAGGTGAGGGAGGTAGGAGGAGTAGGGGTGGAAGGAGGTGGGGAGGTAGGG
>NW_024755173.1:30000-56117 GCF_018991925.1 Homarus americanus
GACAGATTATGTTTAATTAGGTCAGCCAGATTAGTGAACCACCCTCAAGTCATATGTTAGCCCAAGCCAGGCCCCTGAGGTAACACGGGACGTCAAGCCAGGTAGACCAGGTGTGGTACTCAACAAAAGCCAGGTGTAAGAAAGCCAGGTGGTGGTCCAATACAACAATGGCACACCTGAGATAATTACTACATCAAGCCGCCCGTCTTACACCGTCAGTAATCTCTTGATGGTCCGCAATTTACGTGGATGCGAGGTTCCTGACACGAATGTTTGGCCCCTAGTCTCAGAGTTCCGCAAGGTGGCATTTTCTTGTGAATTTAACCATAAGATAAGTGAAATGATGTGATAATTACACGCCCTACCTTAATTAGGGGTCTTAATTATCGTATGGCTCCAAGGTATATATTATCCAATACTCGTAAGGTGAAATACTTCATAAATTTTTAAAGTAAGACTCTACCTTAACTCTACCTTAACTAGATACATTCACTTCAACACCTGAGACTTACCCAAACCTACAAACGTCACTTTCAACACTGAGACTCTACCTTAACTAGATACGTTCACTTAACACTGAGACTCTACCTTAACTAGACACGTTCACTTAATAATACTGAGACTCTACCTTCTAACCAGATACGTTCACTTAACACTGAGACTCTACTTAACTAGACACGTTCACTTCAACACTGAGACTCTACCTAACTAGACACGTTCACTTCCTAGATTTACCTTAACTAGACACGTTACACTTAACACTGAGACTCACCCTAACCTCGATACATCTACTTAACACCAGTTAGGAGACAAAATTAACACTGAGACTCTACCTTAACTAGATGTTTACTTAAACACTGAGACTCTAAATTAACTAGATACGTTCACTAACACCGAGACTCTACCTTAACTAGATACGTTCACTTAACACCGACTTACCTTAACTAGATACGTTCACTTAACACTGAGACTCTACATTAACTAGATACGTTCACTTAACACCAGGAAAATTTAACGGTAAGATTTTACGAATCCAAGTACAGATGTATCATGTTTATCATCTCAGATTCGGTACGAGGAAATGAATGAACGCTTACGACATTTTCAGAACAGACACACACACACACACACACACACACAAACACACACACACACACACACCATCATCACATACAAAACAACAAAACACAAACACTACCTGAAACACTAGCAAAAAAAAACACTCTTCCCTTTAAAACAATAAAAACAAATACACTCGACAAACAAAACATGATATACAGGAATCCAGAGCAAACAAACACATACAGGAATCCAGAGCAAACAAACACACATGAATACAGGAATCCAGAGCAAACAAACACACAAGTATACAGGAATCCAGGCAAAACACACAAGTATAAATCCAGAGCAAACAAACACACAATGTATACAGGAATCCAGAAAACAAACACACAAGTATACAGGAATCCAAGCAAAACAAACACATGCTATAACTAAGAACAAACAAACACATGTATACAGAACCAAGCAAACAAACACAAAGTATACAGGAATCCAGAGCAAACAAACACACAAGGAACATGGAATCCAGAGCAAACAAACACACAAGTATACAGGAATCCAGAGCAAACAAACACAACAAGTATACAGAATCCAGAGCAAACAAAACACACATGTATACAGGAATCCAGAGCAAACAAACACACAAGTATACAGAGGAACAAACAACACACATGTATGAATCCGAGCAAACAAACACACAGTATACAGAACCAGAGCAAACAAACACACAAGTATACAGGAACCAGAGCAAACAAACAACACAACAAGTATACAGGAATCCAGAGCAAACAAACACACAAGTATACAGAATCCAGAGCAAACAAACACACAAGTATACAGGAATCCAGAGCAAACAAACACACATGTATACAGGAATCCAGAGCAAACAAACACACAAGTATACAGGAATCCAGAGCAAACAAACACACAAGTATACAGGAATCCAGAGCAAACAAACACACATGTATACAGGAATCCAGAGCAAACAAATTATTACTCTGATATATCCTTTACTAACAAAAAAAATTCGTCTGTTTCTCTTTAAACAACAAGTGTTATATATATATTGTTGGAAGGACGAACATTAGGCAGGTTTTAATAAAGAAAGGAGGTGGTTATTTAAGACGGTGGTCGAGGGTGGGAAGTATTGTGGTGGTGATAGTGGTGGTGGTGGTGGTGGTGGTGGTGGTGGTGGTGGTGGTGATGGTGGTGGTGGTGGTGGTGGTGGTGGTAGTGGTGATGGTGGGGTGTGTGGATGGTGGTGGTGATAGTGGTGGTGATGGTGGTGATGGTGTGGTGGTGTGGTGGTGTGATGGTGGTGATGGGTGGTGATAGTGGTCGATGGTGGTGGTGATGGTGGTGGTGGTGATGGTGGTGGTGATGGTGGTGGTGATAGTGGTCGATTGTGAGTGATGGAACTAATACTATTAATAAACAATAATGATAATGATAATAATAATAAAATATATAATAATAATAATGAAAAAATAAAAAAGTCATCAAAAAACATGTATAAACAGAGAGACAAAAATGAGAAATACATAAGAAAATGAAATAAAATGTGAATAGGTAAACATCTCAGTGACCCAGTGGTTCAGGTTAGGATATCACGACCTGACGACCCCTGACCTGGGAGGGAAGGCGAGAGAGAAGGTTTAGCTTTTTTGTTACTAATCTTTTGTCGGTTTGGAGTGATGTGTGTGTGTGTGTGAGGAAGAGGTATGTATGTATGTACGTATGAGAGAGAGAGAGAGAGAGAGAGGCCTTGATATACAACCTACTCTTTACACAGGTGTTCGTTACACAATGAAGAAAGTGACGCTGTCCGTAAATCACAATAAATTACAGTAAAATATAGTGACCCTACGTGAGAGAGAGAGAGAAGGAGAGAGAGAGAAAGAGAAAGAAAACGTGTGTGTGTGTGTGGGAGTATGTGGCCACTGACCCGTGGGCATAAGTTGTAATGCAAAAGGGGAAATAAGTGAGGGAAGGTTTGATGGGGAGGAGTGAAGGGGCAGAAAAGTCGAGAAAAGGTGAAATAAAGTGAGGGAAGGTTTGATGGGGAGAATGAAGGCGCCAGAAAAGAGAAATAAAGGAGAAGGTGGGGAGGAGAAGGGAGAAAGTCGAGAGAAAGGGAGAGGAGGGAAGGTTTGATGGGGAGGAGTGAAGGGCAAGAAAGTCGGCACACTCAAAAGACGACATGCTAAAATCCTGTTCCCATTCTATATACACCTGCTTGAATCTTAAGCTCTAACACACTAAACTAGTGATACCTCATATGTCTATTACAATTCAATTTGTTCATCATTATACCAATTTGTTCATCAATTTGTTCATCATTTACCAATTTGTTCATCATTACATCAATTTGTTCATCATTACACCAATTTGTTCATTACACCAATTTGTTCATCATCATCATACCAATTTGTTCATCACCAATTTGTTTACATTAACAATTTGTTCATCATTAAAACCAATTGTCATTACACCAATTTGTTCATCATTACACCAATTTGTTCATCATCATACCAATTTGTTCATTATACCAATTTGTTCATTATACCAATTTGTTCATCATTATACCAATTTGTTCATTATACCAATTTGTTCTCATCATTATTACCAATTTGTTCATCATTATCACCACCGTATTAACACAAGGTACCGGTTGATGAACGTCATAATAAAATAAGTTTTAATAAGTCCCTAAATTATGAACTTATTACACGTGATAAACAACAAGATTCAAGTTTAGGTTAGGATAGATAGATTAGGTTAGGATAGGTTAGGTTAGGCTTAGTTAGGTTAGGATATAAGATTCAAGGTTAGGTTAGGATAGGTTAGGATAGATTCAAAGTTAGGTTAGGTTAGGTTTACGTGTTTTAGCCTCAAAGCCCCTACCATCACCTTCAGGAAAGAAGAGTGAGATCCCTCCTGACGACGAAGAACAAGAACAACAATCACACACACAGAACATAAGGTACTGTACTCACCAACTACCACCACTACTACCACCTTCAGGAGGGTGGAGTGGGTCGCCTACGGAGGTCATCTCTCACGCACCTCCCTCCTTCACCGTCCTCCTCCCTTGACCGCCTGGCTACTGTAGAGGGCGTCCCAGTCACCTGTGTGGGGGCAGATACCTAGTTAATGAGAGGTCAGATTATCAAGTGTTGTTACAAGACTAGCGAGGTCGTCTTAAAACTATATCTTGCGCTTGTTGAACTCACTTGGATTACTGTTCAATTCTGGTCACCTATTACAGAATGGATATAGAATCTTGGAAAGAATTCAGAGAGAATAGACAAGACTAATCCCAGGTATTAGGAACCTTGAGTATAGAGACAGGTTAAAGCATCTTAATTTGCACTCCCTCGAGAGACGTAGAGTGAGGGGCGATATACGAAGTGTATAAATGGAAGATCAGGGCTAAACAAAGACATAACAAAGGTACTCAAACTATCCAACCAGAGCGAACTTGTAACAATGGTCTTAAATTAGACAAATTTAGATTTAGGCGCGAAATAGGTAAACATTGGTTAAACAGAGTAGTGGATGAATGGAACAAGTTAACAAATATCATCATTAACTCGAATACGCTGGATAGCTTCCAAACATACAGTAGGTTGGATGGTTATATGAGCGATAGGGGTTGGGTGTAAACGGGACTGCCCAGTATGGGCCACAGGCCCGCTGCAGTTTCCATTCTTATGTTGTTCTTATCTGAAGAATCCCCTACCCAGCTTATTTCACCTAACCCAACCAACCCTAATGATAGTTGCAGATGAGATTAAGCTAGCTGATTAAGTTGGATATGTTAGATTAGGTTAGGTTAGGGTTAGTGTGGCTGTAAAGTTAGATAATGTAGGATAGGTTAGTTGGCTTGTGTGTTAGTTGAGGTTAGCTACATAGTTAGGTTAGGTTGGGCCACTTTAGTTAGGTTGGGCCACTTTAGTTAGGTTAGGTTGGGCCACATTAGTTGGGTTAGGTTGGGGCCACATTAGTTTAGGTTAGGTTGGGCCACATTAGTTAGGTTAGGTTGGGCCACTTTTAGTTAGGTTAGGTTGGGCCACTTTAGTTAGGGTTGCGCCACAATAGTTAGGTTAGGTTGGGCCACATTAGTTGTGGCTTGGGCTAAATGGGACATGAAGAGCCACATTAGTTAGGTTAGGTTGGGCCACATTAGTTGAGTTGGGTTGGGCCACTTTAGCTGGGTTGGGTTGGGCCACTTTAGCTAGGGTTGCGCCACATTAGTTAGGTTAGGCTACCACATTAGTTGGGTTGGGTTGGGCTACTAGTTAGCCAGGTTGGGCCACTAATTGGGTTAGGTTGGGCCACTTAGTTAGGTTGAAATGCAATTTGCCAGGTTAGGTCACATTGGTTAGCCACATTGGTTAGGGTTAGGTCACATTGGTTTGGATTAGGCCAAAGGTTTAGGCACATTGGTTAGGTCATAAACAGAACGAAAAATAGAATGAGTATCTATATATCAATAAAGAAACGTTAACTATCATCTAGTTAACATTAAACCTTAAGTACATCTAGTCACACTTTAGTACAACAAAGCTCACCTAGAACAACATCACTACCATGGGGACAATATTCTGCCCCACTTTACGCTGGCTTGTGGATTACCGTCAACCCCTAAAGTAACAACGGCATGAATGAACCGGTCCTTGGAGTGTAGAGGATGTTATTTGATGATAAACTGCACACTCTAAGTCCTGTTCCATGGTAATATTTAACTACGTGCCCTGTTTATTTCTGAGAGATTCCAGATGTCTCCACTACCCACAGCAATGTTGGGCATATTATTCCCCAAACGTACTTAATTATAACAAACAAATTAAAACACTTATCAGTACCTTTTAAGTGCCACCTGTCTTTTGATATATGTATTATAAGATCAATTATAAGTTAACTTTAAACACTTAACGATTGAGAGAGGATGTGAACACGCACTAGCACACCGTTTAAACTGCCAACACGACAGACAGAGACTAACAACTCGCGTTAACTCTGAACTCCTCTCCTTACGGTCCCTCATCCACCAATCACAGCTCACCTGACGCACGGGGCTCTGATAGGCTGCTGGGAACCACATGTGTGCAATGTTGCCATGGGATAAGCGATTAAAACTCTCCTTTGATAGTAATTTGTTGTTTATGCGTTTAATTCACAAGATACCAGGCTTATGGGTTCTGGCACACGATGCTCTCTCTCTCTCTCTCTCTCTCTCTCTCTCTCAACATCTTGCCTCTTCCGAAATGATATACAAAATATTCTTTTCCCTTTAAAATCGTAAAAAAACAAAAACAATTATCATGTTTCTGTGTTACATACATTTTTATTTAAGTCTGAGTATTTACGTTAGGGTTAGGTTAGGTCGTCAGGGTTAGGTCAGGTTAGGTTAGGTCATGTTAGGTTAGGTCAGGATAGGAGTTAGTTAGGTCATGTTAGGTTATGTTGAATTCAGGTTAGGTCAGGTTAGGCTAGGTTAGGTTAGGTCATGTTAGGTTAGGTCAGGATGTTGTAAAAATACAGTGGTATGGTTGCACACACCTGTATCATGGGGCAGTAAGAGTGTACCTGTACTAATACAGCACAGTGAACCCCAACGGACCAGGCGAAGAGAGAAGTCCGTTATATGGAGTAGTTTTACTGTACCTGTATTGTAGTACTGTACTGTACCTCCACACACACACACATTACACGGTGCATCATTTCCTTCTCTCTTCCCCCCTCTACTTTCACTTCCTCTTCCTCTTCCTCTTCTTCCTCTTCCTCCTCTTTCTTCTCCTCTTTCCTTTCTTCCTCTTTCCTCTTTCTTTTCCTCTTCTCCTTCTTCTCCTCTCTTCCCTTCTTCTTTTTCTCTTCTTCCCTCTTCCTTTTCTCTTTCTTTCCTCCTTCTTCCTCCTCCTCTTCTTCCCTTTCTTCTTTCCTCTTCCTATTTTGCCCCCTTCCACTTCCTTCTTCTTTTCTTTTCCTCCTTCCTTTTCTTCCCTCCTTCCTTCTTCTTCCTCTCCTCCTCTTCTTTCCTCTTTCTTCTTTCCACTTCCTCTTTTCTTCCCTTCCTCCTCTTCTTCCTCTTCTTCTTCTTTATTCCTCACACTTCTCCCTCTTCCTCCTTCTCTTGCCCTCCTCTCTTCTTCACATTCTTCCCTCCTTCCCTCTTCTTTCTTCCTCTTCTCCTTATTTTGCCCCTTTCCTCTTCCTCTTCTTTCCTCTTCCCTCTCTTCCCTCCTTTCTCTTCCCTTCCTCCTCCTCTTCCTTCTTCCCACTTATACCTCCTTTCCTGCCCTCTTTCCTTCCTTCTTTCTTTTCCTACTCTGTCTTTTTTCCTTTTTCTCTTTCTTCTTTTCTTCTTCCTTCTTCCCTTCTTCCTTTCTCATTCCTCTCATTCCCCACCTCCCTTCAGTCAAAATCATGATAAGCAGATAGATAGATAGTGATTTATTAGCACACACACACGCAAACTCACACACACACACACGCACACACACACACACACACACACACACACACACACACACACACACACACACACACACACACGACTCAACATGGGTTTAAGAAAAAATCTTATCTCAACAAATCTGCTGACGTTTTTAGAAAAGTCTTCGAGGTAAGATAATGACAAAAAATACGATGTTATTTACTCAACTTTAGCAAAAACACACAGAGTACCGCACCAGAAAGCCTCATAGTTAAGGCCTATGGTATCGAGGGAAAGTTCTAAATTACAAAACTAAGGCTCACCGATAGAACGCAGAGGGTCAGCGCAGATGAAGAAATCTGAGTGGTCAATACATACATACATACATACATACATACATACAGTCAACTGTCAATGTATACAGCCTTAACAACAACCCAGAGAAGCCGACTGAAAGAGAACTAGTACTCAGAAGCCCGGACCTACGGCCTAGAAACCACGCCATTGTTCGAAATAAGGCAACAGAGTACCAGGGTTTTATATCTCAAAAGCGGCAATGGCATATCTATTGCAACTATACCCAGTCATCAGGCCGCACCCTCGATAATGGTTCAGTTCTGGTGCCCTTATTAACTAGAATGGACATCAACTCCCAGAGTCGGTGCAGCAAAAGAATGATGAAAAATTATTCAGGGACTTAGAAACCTCCATATCAGACAGCCAAAGAAACAAAACCTGCAATCCCCAGAAACACTAGAAGAGTGCGGGAGATATGAATAGAAGTATTTAAATGGGTAAAACCAAAAAGGGCTATAGATAAAGTTCTTATAATATCCGAGCAGATAGGACTCGACAAACGGATTTAAGTTGAAGCTAGGTTTAGAGGAGATAGGAAGGAACTGGTCTCCAAACAGGGTGGTGGACGAGGGAAAGCTTCAGCAACCCTTGTAGTAAGTAAGCGCGGGAACTCTGGAAAAGTTTTTAAAAGAGGCTAGATAGATTTGCTATGATATAGAGTGAGTAACTCTCGACAGACTGCCATGCACAGGCCACAACCACCTCCTTATTTCTTATGTTCCCAACACACACACACACACACACACACACAAACACAAAAACACACACACAGACTGTCACGCAAGCAAACCCGTGTGGACGTGAGGCAGGATCACCATCACTCATGCGCGCGTTCAACACCTGAGTCAGAACCACTGTGGTGAGGGCGACCACCTGAAGATTAACCACCATAGTGCTCTCCTAACCTAATCTAACCGACGTAATGGTAGCCAAAACATAACCTAACCTAACAGCCAAAAGCCCAACCTAAACCTGCCCTAATCTAACATACCCACAAAACCTAAATTAACCTAACCTACTAATAATAATAATATTAAAGTACAATACTTTAGAAAATAAATTCTTAAAATGCGTCGTAACTTAATGAGTCAAAAGATACGTTCTCATATTAATGGAACAATTATCAAAATATTCTACAAATACGGAAGCCGCCAGATGAATAGTTATGACGTAACTACCTCTAACCTTGAAAATTACCGCCCCAGCAATCCCAATGCGCGTAGAGTTATGAGGCGACCTTACGCGCGCGGCCGTGGCGTCATGGTGGGAGGTAGATATCGTTCAGTCGACCGCTGAAGTCAGTCAGTTAACGTCTCGGAAAATTATAACATGTGGTGTCTATAACCCAGTATATAATGGCTGACCGAGAGAAATTTTTTTTCAATATTTTGTGACAGCTTTAGTAGGTATTTCATGCTATTTCGCTTTAATTGAGTTTTTTTTCAAAGTGTGTCACAATGCTTGACTGGCGAACAATTTAAAAAATTTTATACTCTTAAGTTTTAGGGAATGAAAGAATATAGGGAAGGGGGTGAGAGAGAGGAATAAGCGTATATAATCTATGGTGTATAGTATAGGGAAGAGGAGGGAAGGGGAAAGAGAGACTGGGGAGGGGAGGAGAGACAGAGAGAGAGATAGGGGGGGAAGAGGGAGAGAATTATCATTAGAGAAGAACAAAAATACTATCATCTAAATCTGATCCAATCTTCAAATGCCCTACTTCTTCCGGTCCCATCCTCCACCTGGAGAGGGGGGAAGGAGGCCTGGTGAGAGGGAGGGAAGGAGGGCCTGGGTGAGAGGGGAAGGAGGGTCTGGTGAGAGGGGGGGAAGGGGAGGGTCTGGGCAGGAGGGCTGAGGCCTGGCAGGGGAAGGAGGGCCTGGTGAGAGGGAGGCTGAGTGGCCTGGCAGAGGGGGAAGAGGGTCTGGGTGAGGGGAAGGAGGGGTCTGGGTGAGAGGGGGAAGGAGGGGTCTGGTGAGGGGGGAAGGAGGGGCTCCAGTGAGAGGGGGAAGGAGGGGTCTGGTGAGAGTGGGGGGGGAAGGAGGGGTCTGAGGAGGGGTGGAAGGAGGGGTCTGGTGAGAGGGGGGAAGGAGGTCCAGTGAGAGGGGGGGAAGGAGGGTCTGGTGAGAGGGGGAAGGAGGGCCTGGTGAGGGGGGGAAGGAGGGTCTGGTGAGAGGGGGGAAGGAGGGGTCTGAGTGGAGGGAGGAAGAGGAGTCTAGTGAGAGGGGGAAGAGGAATCTTGCAGAGGGAGGAGATGAGTCCCAGTGAAGAGGGAAGAAGGGTCTGATGAGAGGAGGGAAGGAGGGGTCTGGTGAGAGGGGGGAAGGGGTCCTGGTGAGAGGGGGAAGGAAGGGCCTGAGTGAGGAGAGGGGAAGGAGAGATCTGGTGAGAGGGAAAGAAAGAGGGTCAGTGAGAGGGAAGGAGGGGTCTGGTGAGAGTGGGGGAAGGAGGGGTCTGGTGAGAGGGGGAAGGGAGGGTCTGGTGGGAGAGGGGAAGGAAGGGATCTGTGAGAGGGGGAAAGGAGGGTCTGGTGAGAGGAGGGAAAAGAGGGGGCTCAAGTGAGAGAGAGGGCTGGGTGGAGAGGGAGAGAAGGAGGAAACTAAAGGAGGGGAGGAAGGAGTCTGGGTATGAGAGGGGGGGAAGGAGGCCACACGAGAGGAGGGAAAGGAGGGGTCTGGTGAGAGGGGGGGGAAGGAGGGTCTAGTGAGAGGGGGAAGGAGGGCCTGGTGAGAGGGGGGGAAGGAGGCCCTGAAGGGGAAAGGAGGGCTCAGGAGAGGGGAAGGAGGGGTCTGAAGGAGGGGAAGGAACCAGCAGAAGGAGGTCTGGGTGAGAGGGAGGGAAGGAGGGCCCAGTGAGAGGGAGGGAAGGAAGGTCTGGATGAGAGGGGGAAGGAGGGGTCTGTGAGAGGGGGAAGAAGGAGGGGTCTGGTGAGAGGAGGAAGGAGGGCCTGGTGTGAGAGGGAGGGAAGGAGGGCCTAGTGAGAGGGAGGGAAGGAGGGGTCTGGTGAGAGGGGGGGGGAAGGAGGACCAGATGAGAGGGGGGGAAGGAGGGTCTGTGAGAGGGAGGGGAAGGAGAGATCTGGTGAGAGGGGGGGGGAAAGGAGGGTCTGGTGAGAGGAGGGGAAGGAGGGCCAGGGAGGAGGAGAAGGAGGGCTCTGGTGAGAGGGAGGGCCTAAGGAGTCTAGTGAGGAGGGAGGGAAGGAAGGTCTGTGAGAGGGGGGGAAGGAGGGTCTGATGAGGGGGGGAAGGAGGGGTCTGGTGAGAGGGGGAAGGAGGGGTCTGGGTGAGAGGGGGGAAGGAGGGCCTGGTGGAGAGGGGGAAGGAGGTCTGCAGAGGGGGGAAAGAGGGCCAAGTGAGAGGGGAAGGAGGGGTCTAGTGAGAAGGGAAGGAGGACCTCAAATGAGAGGAAGGAGGGGTCTGGTGAAGAGGGAGGGAAAAGGAGGGGTCTGGTGAGAGGGGGGAAGGAGGGTCCATGGAGAGGGGGGAAGGAGGGGTCTGGTGAGAGGGGGGGAAGGAGGGTCTGGTGAGAGGGGGGAAGGAGGGCCTGGAGAGGGGGGGAAGGAGGGTCTGGTGAGAGGGGGGGGAGGAAGGGTGAGAGGGGGGAAGGGAGGGTCTGGTGAGAGGGAGGGAGAGGGCCAGAGAGGGGAGAAGGAGGGGTCTGGTGAGAGGGAGAAGGAGGGGTCTGGAGGAGAAGAAGGAAGCCCGGAAGAGGGGGAAGGAGGGCCTCAGGAGAGGGAGGGAAGGAGGGTCTGGTGAGAGGGAGGGAAGGAGGGGTCTGGTAGGGGGAAGGAGGGGTGGAGAGGGGGGAAGGAGGGGTCTGGTGAGAGGGGGAAGGAGGGTCTGGTGAGAGGGGGGAAAGGAGGGTCTGGTGAGAGGGGGGAAGGAGGGTCTGTGAGAGGGGGGAGGAAGGAGGGGAAGTCATGAGGTGGGGAAGGAGGGTCTGGGTGAGAGGGGGGAAGGAGGGTCTGGTGAGAGGGAGGGAAGGAGGGTCCAGGAGAGAGAGGGAAGGAGGGCCCGGAAGAGGGGAAGGAGGGCCGGGGAGAGAGGGAAGGGGTCTGGTGAGAGGAGAAGAGGCCCAGGATGAGGGAGGGAAGGAGGCCCAGGAGAGGGGGGGAAGGAGGGCCTGGTGAGAGGGAGGAAGGAGATTCAAAGAAGGAGGGAAGGAGGGTCCAGGAAAGAAGGAAGGAGGGCTAGAAGGAGAGGAAGGAGGGTCTAGTGAGAGGGGAAGGAGGGTCTCAGGAGGAGGAAGAGGGCCCTGGTGAGAAAGGAAGGAGGGGTCTGGTGAGGGAGGGAAGGAGGGTCCAGGTGAGAGGGGAAGGAGGGTCTGGTGAGAGGAAGGAAGGAGGCCTGGTGGAGAGGGGAGGGGAAGGAGGGTCTCAGTGAAAGAGAAGGAGGCCCAGGAGAGAGGGAAGGAGGGTCTGGAGTGAGAGGAGGGAAGGAGGGTCTGGAGGAGAGGGGGGGGGCTGAGGGTCTGGTGAGGGGGGAAGGAGGGAGTCCGGTGAGAGAGGGAGGCTGAAGAGGGGGAGGCCAGGAGGGAGGAAGGAGGCAGTGAGAGGGGGGAAGGAGGGGTCTGGGTGAGGAGGGAAGGAGGGCTGAGGAGAGGGAGGGAAGGGAGGGTCTAGTGAGGGAGGGAAGGAGGGTCTGGTGAGAGGGAGAAAGGAGGTCTGGTGAGGGGGGGAAGGAGGGTCTGGGTGAGGAGGGGAAGAGGTCTGGTGAGAGAGGAAGGAGGTCTGGTGAGAGGGAGGAAGGAGGGTCTGGTGAGAGGGGGGGAGGGTCGAAAGGAAGGAGGGTCTGCAGTGAGAGGGGGGAAGGAGGGTCTGGGAGAGGGGGGAAGGAGGGTCTGAGAGGGAGGGAAGGAGGTCTGTGAGGGAGGGAAGGAGGGTCTGGTGAGGGGAGGGGAAGGAGGGGTCTGGGTGAGGAGAGAGGAAGGAGGGTCTGGGTGAGGGAGGGAAGGAGGGTCGAGGGGAGGAAGGAGGTCTGGGTGAGAGGGGAAGGAGGGTCTGGTGAGAGGGGGGGAAGGAGAGGGTCTGGGTGAGAGAAGGGGAAGGAGGTCTGGTGAGAGTGGGAGGAAGCAAGAGGAGGGAAGGAGGTCTGGTGAGAGAGGGGGAAGGAGGGTCCAGCAGAGAGGGAAGGAGGGTCTGGTGAGAGAGGGGAAGGAGGGCCCAGAGAGAAGGGGAAGGAGGGGTCTGTGAGAGGAGGGAAGGAGGGCCTGGTGAGAGGAGGGAAGAGGGTTTGGTGAGAGGGAGGAAGGGAGGGTCTGGTGAGAGAGGGAAGGAGGGTCTGGGTGAGGGGAGAAGGAGGGTCTGGTGTGAGAGGGGAGGGAAGGAGGGGTCTGGGTGAGAGGGAGGGAAGAAGGGTCTGGGTGGAGAGGGGAAGGAAGGAGGGCCTGGGTGGAAAAGAGGAGGGAAGGGAGAGGGAGGAAGGAGGGTCTGGGTAGAGGGAGGGAAGGAGGGCTCTGGGAGAGGGGGAAGGAGGGTCTGGTGAGAGGGAGGGAAGAGGCTCAGGGGAGAGGAGGGAAGGAGGGTCTGGTGAGAGAGGGAGGAAGGAGTATGCCCAGGAGAGGGAAGAAGAGGGCTCAGGTGAGAGGGGAGGAAGGAGGGTCGGGTGAGAGGGGAGGGAAGGAGGGTCTGGTGAGAGGGAGGGAAGGAGGACGGTGAGGGGAGGGAATCAGAAATGGGAGGAAAGGAGGGTTTGGTGAGAGGGGGAAGGAGGGCCTGGTGAGAGAGGGAGGAAGGAGGGTCGATGAGAGGGGAGGGAAGGAGGGTCTGAGAGGGAGGGAAGGAGGGTCTGGTGAGAGGGAGGAAGAAGGAGGGTCTGGATGAGAGGAGGGAAGGAGGCCTGGTGAGAGGGAGGGGAAGAGGGTCTGGGGGAGAGGGGAGGGAAGGAGGTCTGGGTGAGAGAGAGGAAGGAGGCATGCTGGAGAGGAGGGGAAATGTGGAGGAAGGGGAGGGTTTGGTGAGAGGGGGAAAGGAGGGTTCAAGGAGAGGGAGGGAAGGAGGGTCTGATGGAGAGGGAGGAAGGAGGGCCTGGTGAGAGGGAGGAAGGAGGGCTCAGAGAGGGAGGGCAGGAGGGCTCATGAGAGGAAGGAAGGAGGGGCTCAGGAGAGGGAGGGAAGGGAGGGGTTTGGGTGTGAGAGAGGGAAGGAGGCTGGGTGAGAGGGAGGAAGGAGGCCATGAGAGAGGAAGGAGGCTGGGTGAGGGGGGGAGGCTGGGTGAGAGGGAGGAAGGAGGCCTGTGAGAGGAGGGAAGGAGGGGTTTGGGTGAGAGGGAGGGAAGGAGGTTTGTGAGAGGGAGGAAGGGGAGGTGTCGGGGGAGAGGGGGGAAGGAGGGCCAGGAGAGGGAGGGAAGGAGGAAGCCAGGAGAGGGAGGAAGGAAAAAGCCCAGAGAGAGGGAAGGAGGGTTTGGGTGAGAGGGAAGGAGACGGGGGAGAGGGGGAAGGGAGGGTCAGGAGAGGAGGGAAGGAGGGTCTGGTGGGAGGGAGGGGAAGGAGGGTTCTGGTGAGAGAGGGAAGGAGGGTCTGGTGAGAGGTGTAAAATGAGCATGGTCTGGGGAGAGGAGGGAAGGAGGTCTAGGAGGGTCTGGTGAGGGGAGGAAGGAGGGCCTGGTGGAGAGGGAGGGAAGGGAGGGGCCTGGGTGAGAGAGAGAGGGAAGGAGGGGTTGGTGAGAGGGAAGGAAGAGGCCTGGTGAGAGAGGGGAAGGAGGGTCCTGTGGTGAGAGGGGGGGAAGGAGGGGTCTTGTGAGAGGGGAGGAAGGAGGGTCTGGTGAGAGGAGGGGAAGGTGAATCAAGGAGAGGAGGAAGGAGGAGGGATGGAAAGGGTTTGAGAGAGGGGGGAAGGAGGGTCTGGTGAGAGGGAGGGAAGGAGGGTTCGGTGAGAGGGAGGGGAAGGAGGGTCTCAGAGGGAGGGGAAGGAGGGGTCTGGTGAGAGGGAGGGAAGGAGGTCTGGTGAGAGGAGGAAGGAGGGTTCAGGAGAGGGAGGAAGGAGGGTCTGTGGAGAGAGGGAGGGAAGGAGGGTCTGGGAGAGGGGCGGAAGGAGGATCTGGAGAGAGGGGGAAGGAGGGTCTGGTGAGGGAGGGAAGGAGGGTCTGGTGAGAGGGGAGGGAAGGAGGTCTGGTGAGAGGGAGGAAGGAGGGTCTGGGTGAGAGGGAGGGGAAGGAGGGCATGGTGAGGGGAGGGAAGGAGGGTTCTGGTGAGAGGAGGAGTATGGAGGGCCTGGACACTTGGATGTAGTATGAATACTGATGTAGAATAACCGACACCTGGATGTAGTAAGGGATAAATTGACACCCGGATGCAGTGGATAAATTGACACTGACGTAGTAGTATGGATAAATTTACCCGGATGGGTATGTGATAAATTACCCGGATGTAGTAAGTGAACAACTGACAACGGGATGAAGGATAAAGGACACTGGGATGTAGTATGACAACTGGACACCTGGGATGGAAGGACAAATGACACCTGGATGTAGTGTGATACTGACACTGGGATGGGGGATACCGACACTGGGATGTAGTATGAATACTGACACTTAAATAAATGACACGGGATGTAGTATGGACAACTGACACCCGATGTAGTAAGGATACTGACACTGGGATGTAGTAAGGGATAACACCCGATGTAAGGACAACCTGGATGTAGTAAGAATAAATTGACACTCGGGATGTAGTATGGGCAAATTGACACCTGGATGTAGTATGGATACCGACACTGATGTAGTATGTGATACTGACACTGGGATGTAGGTATGGACAACCGACACGCGATGTAGTATGGGATACTGACACTGGGATGGGTGTGGATAAATGACACCTGGATGTAGATAAATGACACCTGGATGTATATGGATAAATGGACACGGGATATGAATAAATGACACGGGATGGGGATACTGACACTTGAATGTAGTATGAATAAATGATACTGGGATGTGTATGGATAATGTATGGATAAATTGACACCCGGATGGTATGGATAAATTGACACCTGGATATAGTATTTAAACAAGAAAGAAATAACAACAAGGCAACAAAAATAAAAGTAATAAATTAATTTACAATATTTTTACTAAGCTGTGAACGATACCATAACCGATATCGTATTTATAAGCATACAATATACAACAAACATATAAGAATACTATTATTTTACTCTAATAACTAAACATCTGAAAAAACATTTATAATTCATTAAACATTTCAAATACAACAAAACATTTCAAATAACACTAAAAAAAAACAAATAGAAAATGCATTTGTTTTAATTTTATTTTTTTTTTTCGATATAATTTGAGCATTTGGCTTCATGTGAAATGCATAAGCTTAAATCAGAAAAGTTCAGTTATCAGTCAAGGGCGTACGTGGCGTGTGTGGGGCTAGACTAGTGTGCGTGGTAACGCGGTAGCTAGTGTGGGTGGGTTAGTGTTGGTGGTAGTGTGGGTAGCGAGTGATGGTAGTGTGGGTAGCTAGAGCGTGGATGCTCAGGTAGTAGTGTAATGGGTGGGGGTGGTGTGGGTGGGTTAGTATGGTAGTGTGGATGGTTATTATGGGTAGTGTGGATGGGTCATGGTGGGTAGTGTGATGGGTCAGTATGGGTGATGTATGGGTTAGTATGGCAGGGTGGGTCAGTATGTGGGTCAGTATGGGTAGGTGTGGATGAGTCATTATGGGCAGTGTGGATGGGTCAGTATGGGTAGTGTGTGGGTAACAGTATGGTAGTGTGGGTGGGGTTAGTATGGCAGTGGATGAGTCATTATGGGCAGTGTGGATGGGTCAGTATGGGCAGTGGTGGGGTCAGCATGGGTAGTGTGGATGGTCAGTATGGGTAGTGTGGATGAGCCATTATGGGTAGTGGATGCACACAGTGGGTGATGATGGGTTAGTATAGTGTGGATGGGCTGGGGCATGGGGTAGTGTGGATGGGTCAGTATGGGTAGTGGTGGAAGTTAGTATGGGTAGTGTGTGATGAGTCATTATGGGTAGTGTGGATGTACAGTATGGGTAGTGTGGTGGGCTGGGGTATGGTAGTGTGGATGGGCTCTATGGGTAGTGTGGATGAGTCATTATGGGTAGTGTGGATGGGTCATTGTAGATGTGGATGGGTTAGTATGGTGTGGAGATGGGTCAGTATGGGTAGTGGATGGGTCATGGTAGTGGATGGGTAAGCATGGGTAGTGTGGATGGGTCAGTATGGGTAGTGGTGGGTCACATGGGTAGTGGATGATTATTATGGGTAGTGTGGATGGGTCATTGGCGGGTAGTGTGATGGGCCAGCATGGGTGATGGACGGGTTAGCATGTGGGTAGGTGTGGTGGGTCAGCATGGGTAGTGGGTGGGTCATATGGGTGTGGATGGGTCATTATGGGTAGTGTGGATGGGTCATTGCGGGTAGTGTGGATGGAAGGCATGGGTAGTGTGGATGTCTCCAGTAAAGGGGTAGTGTGGACGGGGTTAGTGGCGGGTAGTGTGGGTGGGTCATATGGGTAGTGGATGGGTCAGTGGGTAGTGTGGATGGGCCGTATGGCAGTGTGATGTCTCCAGTATGGGTAGTGTGGATGGGTTAGTATGGGTAGTGTGGATGGGTCAGTATGGGTAGTGTGTGATGGCCGTATGGGCGGTGTGGGCGGCGCTGACATCTGGGAGTTACGAAGAAGAGTCGATTTATTTCTTGGTAGGTGAAAGCTCGCGTCAATGACCATAACCCGAGGAGGAGATGACGAAGGTGTTAGATATGTCTTCAACCAATCTGTTCATCATAAAAGCTTTATATTTCTTTCAATTCTCACCAACAAAAATAAACTTGAAGCTATAACAATAGAAAGCTGACCAGCACAAAATGGTCAAATTTAGCCTCTGTTGACATTGTTTTGAGCATTTAAGTTGAACAAAATGTTTGTCTCAGTTACCCATATGATAGGCTGGATGCACACGTTTTCTATGATTATTTTGAAGAGGGTGACTGATGTAATTTTGTGCTCTCTCTCTGTATGTGTATGTGTGTGTGTGTGTGTGTGTTTACTCTAGTTTAAGATGTGTTTTTGTGTGAAGCCTTTTCTCTGTTTATCTATGCCTTTTTTTTTTCTCTATCTATTTCTCTCTCTCTTTCAGTCTCTCTCTCTCCACCTGTTTATCTTTCTACCTTGTCTCTCACACTCCACCTCCAGGGCTTGAAGAGAGCTCCGTAACATGGGGTAGTGCACAGGCAAGGTTTGCCTGATGCTCCGAGTGATTTCCAGGGTCAGGGTCTTTAAGGTACCACACTTGAGGCAGAAAGAATGCCAGTCCTTACTCAGCGAGGCCTTCCTTTCCGCTGTGAGGGAGAGAGGAGGTTAAGGGCCTGGGGTGGCAGAGGTAGGTTAAGGGCCCCTGTGGGAGGAGTGCTAAGGGGCCTGTGTGCTGGAGGGAGGTTAAGGCCTGGCAAAAGCTGGAGGGAGGGTTAAGGGGCCTGTGTGCTGGAGGAGGGTTAAGGGCCTGGAGGAGTGTTAAGGGGCCTGTGCTGGAGGAGGGTTAAGGACTGTGTGTAGAGGAGGTTAAGGGCCTAAAGGAGGAGGCTGGCGTGGCCTGCAAAAGGGAGGAGTGGTTAAGGACTGTGTGCTGGAGGGAGGTTAAGGGCCAAAGGAGGGAGGGTTAAGGGCTCAAAAGGGAGGGAGGGTTAGGGACTGTGTGCTGGAGGGAGGGTTAAGGGACTGTGTGGTAGAGGGAGGGTTAAGGGCCTGTGTGCTGGAGGAGGGAAGGGCCCAAAAAGGAGGGAGGTTAAGGGACTGTAAAAGGAGGGAGGGTTATGACCGTGTGCTGGAGGAGATAGGGGACCAAAAGGAGGGATGGAGGGGAGGTTGGTGTTGAGGGAGGGGGGAGGGGAGGGGTTGGTAAGGAGGGAGGAGGGAGGGGGAGTGACGAAAAGGGAGGGAAAGTAACAGGGGGAGGTAGGGAAGGATAGTAAGCTAAAAGGAGGAGGGAGGTGTTAAGTGGGAGGGAAGATTAAAGGTAGGAGAGGAGGAGGGTAATGAGGGAGGAGGAAAGAAAGTGGTGTGTGGGTAGTGGAGAGAAGACAAGGATGGGAGAAGAGGGGAGGGGGAGAATTTGTTTACCAAATGGGAGGAGTGGGAGGGAAGGATGGTGTTACAGCTCCCCGGTCACCTGTGGAATTACCATCACTGTAGATAAACCGGAAGCAACATCTCACAAATATTTATGGTTAAGTTTTCAAACCCAAATGGTCTTTTTTTCTCCATTTATTAAGAACATAAACCCCTGCACAATAACCAGGATATCACTGCAATTAACGCCAGAAGGTGAGAAGGACGAAGCGTATAAGTAATTAGCTTCGTGACGACACGTCTTGTGGTTGCGAGAGACGGGAGCGACCGCCTGCGAGCCGTGCCATTTTTATTCATGACTTCAAGTTCAGAGACGAGTTTGATGGAAATAAAACTGTCCCATGTCCAATGGATGACCACCTTCATGGCTCATAGGAAAATTACCGCAGATGTAATTATATAAGCCTAACGCATATAACCCACATTTATAGGGGCATTACTGGTTCGTTAGACAGGGGCTAATACATTGCTTCTCGGTCAATGCTCCCTCCGAGCTCCACGTGAGGATTAACTAACCTTGCAGAAAAACCCTAAAGATATACCTACCCATGTTACATGTAAAGTGTAAGGCACTAACTGAGGAAGCTGCAACCGTGTCGACAGCACAGACCTAGTTCGAAGTGCTCATGCGGTCAACATATTATATACATTGGTAAATTTAGATGATACTGACTTACGAGTATAATAGCAAAAAACAAAAAATATCACTGCCAATACTAACACAATAGTGAGAATAGTTAAACTGGGTATAGCAAAACTCGAAAATAGAATGGCAGGTTATCATCTAAAGAAGAGAAATGAGACTCTTCACAGATAAGAAATAAACTTCAATTTATCTGAAATTATATTGAGTTCACAGAAATTCATATTAGAGCCAGAAACAAAGGATTAAAAATCTGAAGGATTTAAATTTAATGCAATTGGTGATGGGAAGGCAAGGATATCACAACAGTCCAGAGTCTTTATAATACCCTTCTTTGAAGAACTAGTGCTTACCACCATCCTGGCATCGTAAAATGACACTGGTTTCAAGGGAAAATATTATACATTATGTAGATGTGCATGAAACACAGTCTTCTTCAAATAGGTAAGCATCATATTGTTTCAAAGGCCAGGCAACGTTCATTTGTATGACGCTAGTTCGCCATATATTCCTTCTGCAAATAGAATAAATAAACATGAACGCATAGGCTGGACATACATACAATGACGATATGACGATTTACACTCGTGACAACAATTCCCTACATCATCTTTTGCCACTCACAAACAATGAATAGTCTTCATCTATTAGTTCAGGTTCAGTTGGTTTATCCAGAGTAAAACATTGTGTCATTAGAATGAAGGTGTGGAGAAAGGTTTGTGCTGGCCTGCATTAATATTCCACCTCCCGATCTGTGTGTAAATAGGGGTGTAGGGTGGCAATTTCATCTTGGCTATCTGTAAGGCGTCAAGAGAAGTATTTATAGGCACAAGTTGGTGCATCTTACGTGTCCTAACACTGCATTAACTACAAAGGCAATTAGCTTGTCTCTGTTAGCAAGATGTTGAGCAGAATTTTCCAGTATGCAGATACCAGAAACAAGAATTAGCTATTCCAGTATATTTACCAAAGCAATCAAATCATGCACAACCCCTAGATAAATGGTTAGATTCAGAAGTGATAGTGTTAACTCTTTTGGACCTCAAAGAATGGAAAGCATGAAAAGTGTGAGTTATAGTACGATTCTGTTTATGCACTGTTACAGTAGTCATGCGGAAATCTCCTATATTATATCTCTGTAGTTGCAGTGCCTAATACAGTAGAGAGTGCTTTAATGAGACAACAAAGTTACATGTAAGCCTCATGCCCGCTTTGTCGCGGTTTGGAGAACGTGTTTCTTAGCAGCATCATCTTGGAGATGATGGACTAGTGTCCGGCCGTGACGATGTTCTGTGAAGGGTCCTGAGACGAGGTAGCTGAGACGAGTAGTTATGTTAGGACGCTGACTTAGTGTCGAGGGTGCCCAGACACCTGGGAACTGTGCAACAGCTTTGACTTTTGCCATCAACTGTATGAATGCCGTCTCCGTCAACTACACATGACCATGAATTGTATTCTGATTTTAAAAAATCACATTTCGAAAGTTTAACTTTAAGTTCTGCTGTAGAAAGTTTCTGAAAAATCTCATGGAGTTTGGCAATATGACTGTCAACATCTTAACTGACCATGATGAAATCATCGAAGTGAGGCACATACTGTGGTACCATTAACCAAACAAAGTGTTGGATCATCCTTTGAAAAGTCAGTGTCGATTTCGAAGTCCGGAAACGCATGCTGATAAAAATTGGGTAACATCTCCAAAGGAGTACTAAAAGCAGCATCCACAAAGATTTCTTGTCAAGAGAAAATTGCCAATATCCGCTAAGAAGATTGAAGGTTGGCAAAAACTGCATTATCTCTTACCTAAAGATTGTAAAAATATATTCAGGACAGGCATCGGGTACCTATCTGGGATAGTATTTTGCTGACACGCCGAAAATCAATGACTGGGCGCCAACTGCCATCCTTCTTAGGGACCAAGAACAGGGCTATTGGAAAGCGACTTTGAATGTGTGATAACTTGTTTCAGCATATCTTAAAACCATGTCTTGCACCAATATACAGCACACTGGCTATGAGGTAGTTCAGTTGGTATGTAAATCGGGTTTGTGTCTGGTCTTAAAGATAAGTGTGATGCTTAAGCGAACTTGTGTACCTACAGTAGCTATTATCCTGGTAAGGCCATATAATGTTTCTAGAATGGCAGTTCTAGGAGCCTTAGTCTTGCCTCGAGGGTGATCAAACACCCAACATGTGGAGCCATTTGGATCTATCCCTTCCTGTCTGGTTTGTGTAGGTATATGTAACACTACCACTGGGTATTGTGTAGGCTGTAAACAACACTAGCATGGTAAAAACCAGATAAACAATACGAAGTAACATTCTCTTTCAGTATTCTGGGAGAACCTGTTCTGTTGACAATGAGATTCTGTTAAAACCACCAGACGAATCGTACCAATTTAGAGTTCACATGATAGACCTTTTAACTCTGCAAGCTTCGTAAGACGACCACTCAGTCCCAGTGCAAATGTCAGTAAGCGAACAGCGGCCCTGATTATTTCTCATTCTGGAAACTGGAGATTACCTGTTAAGACCGGTGGTACTACCATACAGCTTTTGCTGCTAAAAATCACGCCGGGTAAATGAGTGTTGGGTCTGGGACTGTTGGGACCTGAACTATGTTCCTGTAGGAGCATTGGACAAAACATTCACCCTGGCGGTGAGCAATGGGACAGAATTGTGCATGGCATGACAGGGTGTACACACTCAACAATGATAGTATGTTGACTTGCTGACATCTATCATGCTGTAAGCTTAAGAGTTGGTAGACCAACACCAATCCATCAGCTGGTGTTAAAGTCCTTCTCACTATATAAAACTTTGCAAGAAATGGTTTACTACATCTAGAAAAACGTAGTATATATCACCACTCCTTTAAAATGTCCAGAAGGGCACCGAAACCCTGAGAGATCAGTGCACAGAAAATAAGCTTGAAATTTCGGTGAGGGGCTTGTCGCTGTAGTTCTGATAGACGCTAACGAGAGTACATTTGCACACGCATCATACCTATATTTAGGCAGGTGAGGCTGCACCCACCTCACCCAACAGACAACACTTCCGCTTTGTTCAGCAATCGCCATTAACCAGCTGGCAACAGAAGTGTGCGCTGCAATTTATCCCGTCTTTTGGGGAAAGACGCTGATCTTTCCTCTCATTTATAATAGCGACGATGCGATTTGTGTTGTTGTGGTACCTGTGGCATGTGGATAGCCCAGGTCCCTACATCGTTGGAGAACTTCTACAGTCTTCGGAATTATGGGAGGCAGATTCGTGATACACACATTCTCACATACCACCTGTCGGTGGTGGCGTGACTTGGTCTGGAGCAACTGCTGAATAAGACTTGGGTGGGTCTTTGTTTGCAGTCGTGATTTGTGTGGTAGGGGTTGTGTGGGTGTCTGGGCTTGATAATACCTGCTGAGCTACAACAAAAGCCGGCCTGTATGACCTTTTCTTGTTGCAGTAAGCTTATATACTAGAAGTTGCTTAATTTGTGCCAGTATCTCGGGGAAATCCTTTTTTGATGATCTGGAGGAGCACGGGTGTGACCGATGAGGTTCCAAGCAGGTGTGATCTGGAGCACAAGAAAGAATTTCCCCATCAGTGTGGGCATAGGCAGTAGTCTGGCGTCATTATAATAACAGAATCTGCATCAACAATATAAAAGTCACAAATTCAAATAAATTCTGCAAAAAGTTCATATAATGTCATTTTGCCATCAGCATCCAGCGCCAGGCCGAACTAATGAATATAAGTTTTTGGTTATCTGACGGACATCACCTGCTATGAGACATTTCTCTCAGTATCTTGTGAGGAAGACGATCAGCCCATCTAAAAACCCAATTCCCAGGTCACTGTGCAATACTGCCGAATCAAAATACTAATTAAGGTCTTTGAAACACACAATATGAAGGACAGCAAGGCCATAGGCATGCAAAGCATCTGCTAGCCAAAACTACCTTCCTTTATGCGCAGGCGGACAAAGCCTTGCGGCTCTCATATCTTCCGTGATTGCAGTTTTATCCGCCATTTCTCACAACCGAAAAAACTTAGCAACGTGATAATCATCCTCTGCCGTAATCCGGGGAATGTGGTCATTTAGCAATACCAGTACGATCTTAGAATTATTAGATGACCCTGCCTGCATAAAATGTAGCTATGGTTAGTGGGTTGTTAGACAATCCTAGATGTCACTGGAGGATTAGGTGGATGTGGGAGGTAAAAGAAAGATCTTCGACACACTGGGTTTTGGTGTGATGAGAAGGAACTGGCCCTGCAACGAAGTGTGGTGTAGTAGGTGTGACCTGGACCTGTTGGGTATGGTGTAAATCACCAAATTATTGATCAACAAGTTGTTCACTACTCTGAGTGGAAGTGTAGGTTTCAAATACGTTTGTGTTCCTAAATCACAGGAAGTTCAGTGTCAATGCCAGTTTGGTAGGGGCTCTGTGCCAGAGGGGGGCTGAGTGTTCTGGAGTCACTGTTGTAACATTCTACCACCAGTTATGTCTGAACCTTGCAAATTGTCCACATAAATGTCAAAACAATAATATAAGATTATATTTAAAACAATAACCTTGCCCATCCATTTACAGTAAAATGACGTAAATCATAAGTAAATTAATTAAATTATAAATAAATGGGCAAGTAAAATACTGAAATTATAATACGTCAGTAATATATATATGCTAATTTCAGAGAATTAAAAACTATCCTATCGTACGACGCCTGACATGTGATGGTACGCTGTAGAATATGTTAATAGTATAAATCTACTGTATGTCTGTGAAATACCTATGAAGACTGATGGAAGTTGTGCAAGGTAGCTGGTGAGAAGGTCGGGCTGGTAACGGTCACTTTGTTTATATAAGCGAACATCCAAGATGGTATTTGCGACGTTGGACTGATGTTTGGCGGCGTCGATGAGTGTCCAAGATGGTGCAAGGGCTGGCAGATACGATGACCCAAGCTATGCGTCGAAGACTGGTGTCTAAAGGAACCAGGGCACACCGGGTGACACGCTGGGTCACAGGGAACATCCAATGGCAGTCTTGGATCAAGAGCACTGAACCAGACGTTTAATCGATCAAAACAACCTTTGGAGCTGAAGATTGGGGGGTAGGCTATCCTGGGGGAGGCCTGGGCTGGGGGTGTTTCTCACAGAGTGAAGGCTAACTGAGTTTTTGTGCTAATGGTTCAAACAAAGGCGAGCAATATCTTGAAAACAGAGGCCAGGACGTTGTAAGTTGCCAATGTATGAAGTGATCAATTGTATTAAATCACTTAAATAATATAAAGCAAATATTTGTACATGATACTGGACGATCAAACAAGTGTTCCAATCATATATCTGAGGGCGACAACGGAGAATGACAAATTTTAGACAAATATCGTCATTGTATAAAAAGTTAAGCGAGCCTGTAGACCTGTTACCTTTTAGTGTTACAGTTCCTTGCCTGTGGGATTGATTGTAGATAAACTGGAAACATTCACAAATATTTGCGGTTAAGTTTTTAAACCCAAATGGTCTTTTTGTCCATTTATTAAGAACAGAGAAAAAACACTGAAGTACCTATTGGAGGTAAAGGGTGGAGGGAGGAGGGAAGTACCTATTGGAGGGAAGGGGGAGGAGGGAAGTACCTATTGAGGAAGGGGGGAGGGAGGGAGGGAAAAACACTGAAGTACCTATTGGAGGAAGGGGGAGGGGAGGGGAGGAAGCACTCTATTGGAGGGAAGGGGGAGGGGAGGGAGGGGGCACTTATTGAGGGAAGGTGGAGGAGGAGGAAAACACCGAAGCACCTATTGGAGGAAGGGTGAGGAGGAGAGAAAACACCAAAGTACCTAATGGAGGGAAGGGCAGGAGGGAGGGAGGAAAACACTGAAGTACTCTATTGGAGGAAGGGTGGAGGAGGGAGGAAAAACATCAAGTACCTATTGGAGGGGAAGGGGTGAGGAGGGAGGGAAAAGACTGAAGTACTCCATGGAGGGAAGGGGAGGGAGGGAGGGAAGTACCTATTGGAGGGAAGGGGAGGGAGGGAGGGAAGTACCTATTGGAGGGAAGGGTGGAGGAGGAGGAAAACACTGGAAGTACTCTATTGGAGGAAGGGGGGAGGGAGGGAGGGGAGTGAAGGGAAAAACACTGAAGTACCTAATGGAGGGAAGGGTGGAGGAGGAGGAAACAATAACTAAAAAAAACAATGGAAGAAAAATATAATTAGCTATTGATCAAATATATAAAATGACAAAACAGATCACCGGACTGACAGACAGACAGACAGGTGTGGCATGTGGTTTAGGACAGACAGACAGGCGTGTGTGAGTTTCTGGACAGACAGACGGGTGTATTTAATGGGTTTAGACAGAGAGACGTGTGGTTAGTTTCTGACAGACAGACAGACAGGTGTGTAGTAATGGCTTGACAGACAGACATACAGACAGGTGTGTATAATGGATTTAGACACACAGACAGACAGGTGTGTATAATGTGGGTTTAGAAGCACGTAACTGAACGAAGCACACTGAG